>NC_051066.1:151690400-151838827 GCF_004664715.2 Peromyscus leucopus | reverse complement strand
CTCCCTGCTGCCTCCCAGGACCTCGGGCAGGTTAGCACCTAAGAGGTGCTCAGAAAACACTTTTGAAAGGCAGAATAAAGGGGAAACAGCAAATAGGAACAGAGATGGAAAATGTATCCATTACAGCTTGGATCTGAACTGTCCCTGACTATCTAGAGCCATACCACCCCAAATGTGCCTGATCTCATGTGAAATGTCACCCAGAAGCTCACATGTCAAAGACTTGGTTCCCCATGCAGAGGTGGACCTCTGGTAATGGGGTCACAAGGGCTCTGACCCCATCAGTGGATCAACCATGATAAATCCACAGCTTTCAACGCCGCTGGGAAGCGGGAGAAACTTAGAGAGGGTGGGGCCTGGTTGGAGGAAGTAGATCGTCAGAGAGCTGCCCTTGAAGGGTTTGTTGCTCCAGATAACTTCCTCTTGGTTTTCTCTCTGCTTCTGGCTCCAGTGAGGGGAGCAGCTGAGTACCACAACAATACCCCTAGTGGGATGCTGCACCTTGAAGTGGACCAGAAACAATGGAGGCGAATGACCATGGACTGAGACCGGAAACCAAAGTAAACCTTCCCTCCTTCAAGCTGCTATCCTGGTGGTTTTTGTCATAGCAATGGTAGCTGTCTGTCAGAGTTTATTTTTAACACTGGAGCCTGGGTCCCTGAGCACCCACACACACACACATCTTTTCCTTACCTTACGGGAAGACATAGCCATCTCTGCACGGCATACCCACAAGCAGGCAGAGTGGAAATACCATCCAAACCCCGAGGGCCTCCTTTAAAGTTCCTCTGACGCCTGCTCCAGTGACTCAGCTATGCAAAGAAAGTTTTCCTACTAATTAGCATCACCTTCCCGGCCCAGCAGATTTCACAGCCCAGCCACTTCAGGGTGGCACCTCAGAGTGGTGGGATACCCTTTCCCCTCAAAGTGGCTGTGAGAAACAGTCTATGAATGCATTAAGCAGGGTGTAGAGGAGCCTTCTGAAGGCGGAGTGTGGAAAGAAATGCCACTTGTGGGGGAGGGGACCCTCACACTGAAAACAGGGCCTGGAGTGTGTGGAGAAGCTGTGGAGTCTGTGGCCAGGGTCTCTAACCTTACCTTGCAGGTTTAGCTCTGCCCTGGTGAGTAAGGCTGAAACATAGATTGGCCACCACCCAGGACTCTAGGGATGAGAGGCTCCAGATTCACCAAAAATAGCGAAGAGAACTCAGACCCAAACTAAGAAACAGGACACCTAGGACACCTAGCAAACTGTTCTAGAACAGAGGGCAATCTCTAGGCCAGCATTTTTGTCCTCATAGCAGGGACTCACTGTCCGTGGGCCATCTGAGGCTGCAAGACAGCTGTGGTCAGACCAGATGAGAGATGCATTGGTCTGGTGTGACCTGGTGACCTTGCCTCACCTGGCCAGACCCCTATGCTGACTCTGTTGGCCTTGTGTGCAAACCTTGGCTCCAGAAGAATTTAGGAGGCTTGGCAGTGTCCGTCTGTAAGTCACGTGGCTTGTCCCTACCCAGGACCTGTCAGATACTTCAGAGTCACAGCGGACAGGAGCAGAATCCCAGCCCTGCCTCTGAGTGGCCCGAAACCAAGTGCGGTGACTGGGTACTGTCTTTGACACCAAAGAGAGGGGACGGACCAGAAGACCAGGTACCTCAACACTTCCAGCTTCAGAATCCAAACACTGCCAAAACTACACAATGAGGAACATGTCAAGATTTCACTTGAAAACAAGCCTGACTCCGACCTTCACACTTGGTCCCATCCTGTCCCAATGCCTCAATGTACCCAGGTGAGACACTGTTATGTAACCAGAGCCTGTCTCCATGGGGAGCTAATGGCTGTCAACACCTAGCTGTGGCACGGCATCCATCCACATCCTTTTAGAAGGATCAGGGACTCATCAGCAACACCCTCTCTCTGCTCAGCCAACCCTGGAGACCAAGGCCTGATCCTTGTGCGGTCCACACAGTGATAGGGAGAGAAATCGTGATATGCGAATTTGGCAGAAAAGAAAACTGACAGTGGGTGATGCTGGTGACTTTCGCAGAGAGTGACAGGTCGGAGGAGGCAGAACACAGCCCCTTATGTGGAGGCCGGTGAAGTCTGTGACCCCGGTCACTCCAGAGGACAAAGCAGAAGCACTGTCTACTCAGTGCCTGCCTGGGCTCCCGGGGGACTTCAGAGCCAACTGGCAACTCTGGGAGATTCTGTCTCAAAGTAAAAAGTGCAAAGAGGTCGTGGGTAGTATTCAGGGACACAGCATTCCCAGGGCCTTAATACCTCAAAGGTATTTTTAAATGTTTGTCCAGAGAAGGACTTGAAGAGGAGATGACACTAAATACAGAGCGTGGTGATTCAAGCCCAGAGAAGGGCTGGCCTGCATGTCCAGAGGTGGGGGCCATTCCACCAGCCTTGGAGAGAGCTGAGGACAGACACACACACTGCTGGACCACTAGGAACCACTTATGTCGGCATCGGGCCTGCCCCTGACTCCCTCGGCTGCCCCCAGCTCTCACTGTCTCCCCTCATGCCTCTTCAGCTGCCCTACCTGCCTACACCACCCTCTCCTGGCTCTGGGCTGCAGGTCCACCCCCCCACCTCCCAGCTGAGGGATCACGGGGGCCGCCTCCCTGTTTCTTCTTTCCTGCCCTCGGTCCTGCAGCCCAGGAACCCTGTCGGATCTCTCACCTCTGCTCAGAGCCCAGCCCTGCCTGGCACCCTCACCCATGCCTGTGATACAGACAAACACAAACACAATATCTCTGGGCATTTCTTCCTTTTTGTCTTCACCAGCGTCACCAAAGACCAAGGGCAGTTGCTACTTCCTGGATCTCAGTCCTAGAGACAGTGGTTTTCAAACCCACCTCCAGAGCCCTGACCCAACCACTTCCCGGTGGGGTGGCCACCCCAGCACACAGTTCCTGTGCCGTGTGCATTAGAACCAGGCACCAGGTGGCAAGGATGGTCCCTGTGACCCGGAGACTGCTAAGATTCCTCAAACAAGGCAGTTCCATGTCTGCCCACTCACGTGTCCTCCGTCACACAGAAGCCACAGGGAAAGGCCCTGATACAGGCTGCCTAGCCTCCCTGGCATCTCCCTGTGCCCCTCCCTGGAGTGACATGCTCTCTACCCCCGACACGCATGACAGGCTGACATACTGTCCTCACACGCTTCAGTAAGGGTCAAGCCTTCACTCATTTATTTCATGTTGGAACCCATGGCCTCACACATGCCAGGCGGGGACTCTCTCTACCCCGAGCTTTGCTTCCAGACTTCTTTTTACTTTTCATCTTCAGACAGTCCAGGTGGGCCCTGAACTTGTGATCCCCCTGCCTCAGCCTCCAGTGTCCCTGGAATTACAAGCCTGTATGACCAGGCCCAGCTTAAACCTGTATTTTAAACACCTCTTTACCCATCTCTAAAAGCCATACTACCAAATGATAGGTTATACAGCCGTTTGCTTGTGATCTTTCTGCCCCGCCCTGATGTGCAACCCTTTGAAAACAGGAAGCTTCCCAGAAGCACCCTGTCCGGGACAGAGTCAGGCCCACGCTGGCCCAAATGCACCAGCCGGATACCTGTGCACATAGCCTCTACCACTTTACCCTGGGGTTCTGCTTGGAAACAGATTCATCCTGTGAATGGACAAGCAGGTGCTGTGGGGCTCATGTCCCAACCATAGAACAGCCCCACGAAGTTTTTAACTTGCTTTTCAGAAAGAAAAAAAAAAAAACTCACCATTTACCTAAATGACGTGTAAATATCCAGGCTTGGCTGGAAATAGATTTAAAGTCACCAACTAGCCTTGCTTAAAAGAAAAAAAAAAAAAAAAGAGGGTAGAGATGGAGATGGGGAGGGAGGAGAGACTGAGTACAGATGGGGGAGAGAAGAGGAGAAGAAGAGGGAGGGGAGGACTAGCTCCTGAGGCCATGTGACTGTGTAGCACCTACTGTCTGAGCACACTCCATACACGGGGCCCAGAAAGGAACACCTGTCCCCTGTCCCCAGTGACAGGTCCGGTTAGCAGGGGGCTTGAGTTTGTCTAAAAAGAGAATACAATAGGAAGCATCTTGCTTCGCAAGTTTAAGGACATAACACATGTGGGGTGGTGGTCATCCACCAAGGCACTGGGGACAGAATTCCAGGGGAGAGAGACCCCTGAGAACACAGCCAGGCCTCCTTCCTCCGGCCTCAGCTGGTGATCTAACACACACACACACACACACACACACACACACACACACACACCCCGCAGAGCTCCCAGGGAGTGCTTTAGTTACTTTCCACAGGGAAAGAAAATGGAGGGGACACCAGAAGCAGACCCCCAACACCCTGAATCTCATGTACAGAAGACCTGAGTGGCCCTACCCACCTCCACAGTCCTCAACACAACAGCAGCCTTGTCATGGAAGTGCGGGCTGGGCCACTGATGCAGAGCAATCCATCCATCCCCGATGAAGTTCTAACAGGAGCAGAATAGGCCGGGGTGGTGATAAGTCACCGTCACTTGTATTGGCTGAGCAGTGACTTTGACATCGCTGGCCACAGAACGCTGCTCTCCTCTGTCTCTCTGACAGCCCTGCTTGTTCATCTCAGGATCAGTTCTGGGGCTGGACCCACTGAAGTAAATCCATCTCCCCTCACAAGTGAGTCCCCAGGAAGACACATGATCCTGTGGCCACTCAGAGAAAGCCAGCTCAGGACCACTGGGGGCACCCTGTGGAAAGGAGAAGCTCTCTGCCTTGGATATGTCCCAGGCACATGGGGGATCGATGCTGCCAGTGGCTAGGCCAGGGGCCCACACCTCTGTGAGTTCAAGGCCGGCCTGATTTATATAGTGAGTTCCAGGCTAGCCAGGGCTGAGACCCTATTTCACAAATAAAATAAAAGGGGCTGGAGAGATGGCTCAGGGGTTAAGAGCACATGTTGTGCCAGGCAGCAGTGGCACACCTTTAATCCCAGCACTCAGGAGGCAGAGCCAGGCAGATCTCTGTGAGTTCAAGGCCAGCCTGGTCTACAGAACAAGATCCAGGACAGGCACCAAAGCTACACAGAGAAACCCTGTCCAAAAAAAAAAAAAAAAAAAAAAAAAAAAAAAAAAAAAAAAAAAAAAAAGCACCTGTTGCTCTTCCAGTGGACCCCAGTTCTGTTCCCAGCACCCACATGGTGCCTCATCATTTATTCCGGGGATCCCACCCCTTCTGGATACAAATATGGAGGCAAACACACTCTATAGAGATAAAATGTCTTAATTGTTTTCAATTTTATAAAAAGGAGAAGAGGAGGAACCAGGGCTTCCAACACTATATTCTCAAGAACATCACCTTCCCGGAATCTCTATAGGAGAGACCTCTGTACCCAGAGATGCCAGGGAGTGACTACACATCCTATCAGGGCAGCCCACAGTGAGACTAGTGGTCATGGGTCCCAGACTTGGCCCAAGATGGAGCTTATTCTGGGGTGCCAGCTCTCTTCTAGGCTCCCAGCTTATTCTGGGCTTCAGATAAACCCAGCCTCAGTGCCACTGCCATGCTCAACTGGGAGTGGATTGTACCTTCAGTTTCTGCCTCTGAGGGAGACGCAGCACTCCAGTGTGCCCAGGACCCACAGGGTCCCCACAGTGCTTCATCGGGTTCACTTCCTCATGCTAACACCAGCAAAGCAGCAAGGAAACCAGAACGAGTGCGTTTTGGCATCTCTGCCTGCAACCAGAACAGAAGCACTCCGGCTATTAGGCCAACTCCTCCACAGGGGAGGTAACGAGGAAAGGCTACTGGCACGTTGATCTTTGGGGGTTATTTGGACTTTTTTTTTCCTTTCAGATTTAAGTTTAGTTGATTGGTTGTGTTTTCCAGACAGGGTCTCATGTAGCCTTGAACTTGTTATGTTGGTGAACTCCTGATCCTCCTGCCTCACAGAGAGCCACCATACTCAGCTGAAGTCCAGTTCTTAAAAACAGACCCTGTCTGCCCGACATCGGTGACGCAATGAGGTAAATCATGTGACAGACCCAGCAATGTGGTCCTCAGGAAATGCTCACGGAGTAGCAGATCTCCCACTGTTCTTAACTGTCCATCAAGGAGCAGACAGCCACAGCGGAAGTTCTGCTCACCCAACAGCAAACAGGCAGGGAGGGGGAGGGGGGCCGGTTCTGCTTCAGCTGAGTTTTCCTGGCGCCGCCGCCACCGCCACCGCCACCGTGAAGGCTTTCACACATGCTCCATCTGCCTGCACCCCAGCTGCTAATTGCCAGTGCATGTTCGCACCTCAGTAGCAGACTTGGCAAAGCAGCTGGAGAGCTTTTCATTAGCCTTTAGGAGACAAGCTGCTCCGCCTCATTACTCAGCCCCCAGGCTCCATCCTCCTTTCCCGGTGCTGACAGTCAGAGTCCAGGCTCGGGTCACCTTCCAAGATGTTCCCTTCAGACCCGGGGAGACATGGATTCCTGGCTGTCTCTCCTCTATGAGGCAAAGCATGATGGTATGAAAGGCTGGGTGGCTCTCTGTCTGCCACTCATGGCTTGGGTGGCCTTGAGCTGGTTATTTAATTCCTCTGAGCAGTTTTTTCTTGTATGGAAAATGGAGATGATATTGGCTAGGTCTGTAGCTTGGTTGCAGAGTGCTTGCCTAGTATGTATGAAGTTCTAGTTCGATCCCCAGCGTTGCATAAACAGGATGTAGTGGTTAAGGTGTGCTTGTAATCTTAGCAATTGAGAGGTCAAGGTAGGAGATCTGGGGTCAGCCTGGGCTGATGAGATCCTGTCTGCCCTTCCCCTAAAAAAAGGAAAAGAAGGAAGGGGGCGCTGAGACTCTTCCCACCAAGGACCAAGAGAGGACATGAAGGAAAAGAAGTGAGATGCACAGGAAGGTGTCTAAGAAAGTAGTGATTCTATTCAAAACTACCATTTTAGGAAGGACCACTGTGTTCCTAACTATCCAAACCCCAACAACAACAACAACTGCTTTATGGGGACAAAAATTATGATGAGGGAGGTAACTGGAAGCGAAGCCAGTTTTAAGTTCATGAAATTGTAAAGACCAGGGTCGTGCCAGCCTCACACAGACAGGCTGCACCATGCCGTGAAGAGTCCCTTTCTAGTTTACAGCTCCCATTATATCATCTCACTCCTGCATTCTCCGCGGTGATTACTGACAGCTCAAGACTCTCTTCATGGTAACAACATGGCTGCCGCAGGCCCAGACTCTCGTCATCTCAAGACCAAGTCCAACAGGAAAGCCCAAGAGCTAAAATCTGCTCTGACAGGAACAGCTTAACCATGTGCCCAGCCCTGAGCCAATGAGACCCCGGGTTGTGGTCTGAAAGCAGGTAAGGGATAAAACCCAATGGAGCCCACAGTGTCTCTCTACCGCCCTCTGTGGAGAGAAGTGGATATAGCACTAAGTGTAAAGGCTGGGTGTTGAAAGGAATTCTGTTCTGGATCAGAATGAAGGCTTTAACTGCCTGCCTGGCAGGAGCTGCAGAGAGAAAACCATAGCTGCGGCCAGGAACAGAAGGAACCAGTAAGAAAGCCTTTAGCCCACCTTTGCCTGCCCTTCCGCCTTCACAGACGCGACAGAAACCACAGCAGGGGCACCTAAGCGGTGCAATCCCCAAAGGTCAGTTCCCCTGGGCAGAGAATTCTGTTTGGATGCATCTTATTTGCCAAGGACAGATGGCAGGAAGCTGGGTCTTCAGAGTAACTATGTTGGGAAGCAATAGGACGTAGAAGAAGGAAGGTCGTGGAATCTTCCCTTAGCAGAGATTACAGTAGTTCTCATGAGACCCCCATTTAGATCCAATGAGAGTGAATTGCTATAAAGAGCAGGCCTATGCCACCCCCACCCCCTACCTCCTCACCACATGATCTCCCCCTCTTCCACATACAACCAGCATGATGCCATCCACCCAAATGGGACCTAGCCAAGGAGATTTCTCCTCTGAGTACAGCCCGCAGTGGAACCATGCCCTTGAACCTCCACAACTATGAGTCAAATCATTTCTTTTCATGCCATGAGACCCAGCCTCAGGAATTCTCTTATAGTGACAGAAAGCAGGCTCGTACACCCAGCTCTGTGGATACACCCATCATCCCTAGTTCCTAGACGTGGCCAGCACAGGCCTGTAGCCAGCACATGAGTGCATAGAGTCAGGCAACTAGAGGCAGGAAGCCATTGCTGAGGCTGAGGTGGGTCTCTTATGGCCAGACTGCTAGGTGCATAGGCCCAGTCTGGAATGTTCTTCCTGACTGTGTGAGTCAGCTTCCCACACCATGACCAAACACTTCAGATCGGCTTGGAAGAGGAAAGGTTTCTCTGGCCGTGATTTCAGAAGTTTCCATCGACGCTGCTTAGCCTGTCACTTTGAGCCTGTAGCAAAGCATGGCCAGAAAGGCGGGGTGGGGGATGGGGGGGGTGGGGGGAGGGTTGGGGAGGGATCTGCTCACTGCAAGGCAAAAAGAACAGGGAGAATGGAGGAAGACAATAGAGGGGAGAGAACAGAGACAGTCAAAGATGCGGAGGAGATTTCTGCCCGTGGTGGCATATGCCTAGATTCCCAGCACTCCTGAAGCTGAGGCAGGAGAATTGCTGAGAGTTTGAGGCCAGCTGGAACTATATGGTGAGTCCCTGACCATTCTGAGATTTGTCCAAAACAATAACAAAATCTAGTGTCTCCCACCAGCAGCTCCAGGGCAGCTGAGTCTCGACAGCCACTTAGCAATCCCAGGGTTTCAGTATCCCAGTCACTGGCTGCTGTCCTGCCAGCTGAAGCTTCTCAGGGGCTGGTCCTCCTTAGACTAGAAAAACACCCCCTCCTACCTCTGACTCCTCCCCGGAGTGGGGATGTGCGGGATGCATGAGGAGAGCCCACGGTGCTTGGCCGTGTCTAAAGTTTCTCCTCCCCTCCACCTCCCTGTGCTTGCCCTGGTTTATAGAATCCCAACAAGATGGCGGGGTTGCTTGTGAATACTCCTCCGGCTTCTGTGCTGGCTGGTTTTATGTCAACTTGACACAAGCTAAAGTCATCTGAGAGGAGAGAACCTCAATTGAGAAAATGTCTCCTGGGGCTGGAGATGGCTTAGCTGTTGAGAGCACCGTCTGCTCTTCCAGAGGACCGGAGTTCAATTCCCAGCACCCACACAGCAGCTCACACCTGTCTGTAACTCTAGTTCCAGGGGATCTGACACCCTCACACAGACATACATGGAAGCCAAACACCAATGAATATAAAATAAAAATAAAATATATAGAAAGAAAAAAGAAAATGTGTCTGTAAGATCAGGCCATAGGTAAGCCCATAGGGCATTTTCTTAATTAGTGATTGATAGAGGAGGGCCAGTCTATTGTGGTGGTTGCCATCCCTGGGCTGGTGGTCCTGGGTTCTATAAGAAAGTAGGTTGCTGGGTGGTGGTGGTGCATGCCTTTAATCCCAGCACTTGGGAGGCAGAGGCAGGTGGATCTCTGTGAGTTCGAGGCCAGCCTGGGCTACCAAGTGAGTCCCAGGAAAGGCGCAAAACTGGACTACAGAGTGAGTTCCAGGAGAGTCAGAGCTACACAGAGAAATCCTGTATTGAAAAACAAAAAAAAAAAGGAGGCTGAGCAAGCCTGTAAGCAGCCCTCTCCATGGCCTCTGCATCAGCTCCTGCTTCCAGGTTCCTGCCCTGCTTGAGTTCCTGTCCTGGTTTCCTTCTGTGATATGGAAGTGTAAGCCAAATAAACCCTTTCCTCCCAAACTTGCATGGTGTTTTGTCGCAATAGAAACCCAAACTAAGACATCTTTTTTTTTTTTCTTTTCGAGACAGGGTTTCTCTGTGTCGCTTTGTGCCTTTCCTGGAACTCACTCTGTAGCCCAGGCTGGCCTCAAACTCACAGAGATCCACCTGTCTCTGCCTCCCTAGTACTGGGATTAAAGGCGTGTGCCACCACCGCCCAGCTCAAGACATCTTTGGCCCATACTGATTTACATGCATGTTCCTGTGCCTCCCTCTTTAGCGCACATACACTAATGGATCTGGACAGCTCACTGGCTTCTGCTGAGCCATTGCGACAAGTCTGTTCCTTGTACTTCATCGCCATCTAATGGTCATTTTCAAAATTACAACCTGGGATCAAGGCTGGCTTTCTCAGCCCACCTGCTTGTTTCTGCCAGATTCTGTTTATTGACTTAAAAGAAGTAGGAGCTATTTGTGGTTTTCTTTTGTTTTGTTTGAGACAAGGCTTCTATGTGTAGCCCTGGATGTCCTGGAACTCGTCCTGTAGAATAGGCTGGCCTCAGGGATTCTCCTGTCTCTGCCTCCTGAGTTAGGATTAAAGGTGTGTGCCACCACCACCTGGTTTATTTGTGCTTTTTTTTTTCTTTTGAAAGACTGGGGACAGGGCGGGGCTGAGTTTATGGGATGCTTGCTTAATTTAGGAGCCATCTTTTAAGAACATGATTATAAAACTATGAGAACAAAGTTTAAGTCCCACCAAGGGCCTTGGAGAGGGCCAGAGCAGGCAAGAGGCCAGACTCTTGTGCACATTCACTTCTTAGAGACTCGGCCTCCACCGGAATATGGTTTGTGTGGTAGTTTGAATGTAATTGGCCCCCATAACCTCATAGAGAGCGGCACTATCAAGAGGTGTGGCTTTGTTGGAGTAGCTACAGCCTTGTTGGAGGAAGTGTGTCACGGGGTGGGGGGGCAGGCTTTGATGTCTCCTATACTCAGGATACTACCCAGTGTCTCAGTCAACTTCCTGTTGCCTACAAGATGTAGGACTCTCAGCTCCTTCTCCAGCACCATGTCTGCCTGCACGCCGCCATGCTCCCTGCCATGATGATAGTGGACTGAAATTCCAAAACTGTAAGCTGCCACCTCAATTAAATTAAATGTTTTCCTTTATAAGAACTGCCATGGTTATGGCGTCTCTTCCCAGCAATAGAAACCCTAACTAGGACATAGGGAAAGGGAGGGATGAAACAGTGCATACGAGACACATCACTGGTGTGGATCTCACCAAAATTCTTAAACAGTGCCTTTCTAGTTTTGACTTTTCTTCTTTAATTTTTTGTTTGTTTGTTTTGAGACCAGGTTCCTCTGTGTAGCCCTGGCTGTTCTGGAACTTGCTCTGTAGACCAGGCTGACCTCAAACTCAGAGATCCACCTGCCTCTGCCTCCTGAATGATGGGATTAAAGGTGTGCACCACCACCACCCAGCTATTTTCATTTTGTTATGTGTATGGACATTTTGCTTGCGTATGTACATATACACTGTGGGGGGGGCACTGTGTGTGAATGTGTGCACTGTATGTAGGTGTGCACTGTGTGTATGTGTGCACTGTATGTAGGTGTGCACTGTGTGTATGTGAACACTGTGTGTATGTGTGCACTATGTGTGTGTGCGCTATGTGTGTGTACTATATATTTGTGTGCACTATGTGTGCACTGTGTGTGTACTATATGTGTGTACACTGTATGTGTGCACTGTGTGTATGTGTGCACTGTATATGTATGTGTGCATTATATGTATGTACGTGTGCACTGCATATGTATGTGTGCACTGTGTATGTGTGTGTGCACTGTGTATGTGTGTACCGTGTGTGCACCATGTGTATGTGCACTATGTGTATGTGTGCACCATGTGTATGTGTGCACTATGAATATGTGTGCACTATATGTGTGTGCACTATATGTGTGTGTGCACTGTGTGTGTACACTGTGTTTGTGCACACTGTGTGTGTGAACTATGTGTATTGTGCACCATGTGTATTGTGCACTGTGTATATGTGTGCACTGTGTGTATGTGCGCAGTGTCTGTGTGCACCGTGTGTATGTGTGCACCGTGTGTATGTGTGCACTGTGTGTGTATGTGTGCACTGTGTATGTGCACTGTGTCTATGTGTACACCGTGTGTATATGTGCACCGTGTGTGTGTGCACCGTGTGTATGTGTGCACCATGTGTATGTGTGCACTGTGTATATGTGTGCACTGTGTGTGTATGTGTGCACTGTGTGTTGTGGTGGTATTCTAATTGTACTGAAATGTGATTTTAATTGTATGTTAATAAATAAAGTTGCCCAGGGTTCAGAGCTATTAGAGCCATAGACAGAGCGTGGTGGTGGTGGTGGTGGTGGTGGTGGTGGTGGTAGTAGTAGTAGTAGTAGTAGTGGCACACGCCTTTAATCCCATAGATCTCTGTATGTTCAGGGATACAGCCAGCATTGGAGACATACGCCTTTAAGACCTAGAGGACTGTACATACAGACAGTGACGAGGCAGTCACGTGTTTGGGTTTACAACCAATGAGAAGGCAGAACAAAATACTATGAAAGGACAGACACACAGGAAATAGCTTTTTCGGGAAGCTAGGCCCACCGCAAGAGGAAGGGTGAGATTTTAGCTCTGAGCTCTGACCTCTCGGCTTTCTCTTTTACATTGGTTCTGTGTTTCTTATTTAATAAGACAGTTGGTTACATCTACAGTGTGTATGTGTGCACTGTGTATGTGTGCACCGTGTGTATGTGTGCAACGTGTGTATGTGTGCACCGTGTATGTGTGCACCGTGTATGTGTGCACTGTGTGTATGTGTGCACTGTGTGTATGTGTGCACCGTGTGTATGTGTGCACTGTGTGTATGTGTGCACTGTGTGTATGTGTGCACCGTGTGTATGTGTGCACTATATGTATGTGTGCACCGTGTGTATGTGTGCACCGTGTATATGTGTGCACCGTGTGTATGTGTGCACTGTGTCTATGTGTGCACCGTGTGTATGTGTGCACTGTGTATGTGTGCACTGTGTATGTGTGCACTGTGTGTATGTGTGCACCATGTGTATGTGTGCACCGTGTGTATGTGTGCACCGTGTGTATGTGTGCACCGTGTGTATGTGTGCACTGTGTCTATGTGTGCACCATGTGTATGTGTGCACTGTAGCTAGAGTTTTTCTGCCTTGCTCACAGTCAGGACAAATCTTTGTCACCCGCCAGTCCCACAGCCGCTCAGACCCAACCAAGTAAACACAGAGACTTATATTGCTTACAAACTGTATGGCCGTGGCAGGCTTCTTGCTAACTGTTCTTATAGCTTAAATTAATCCATTTCCATAAATCTATACCTTGCCACGTGGCTGGTGGCTTACCGGCATCCTCACATGCTGCTGGTCATGGCGGCGGCTGCAGTGTCTCTCCACCTCAGCCTTCTGCTTCCCACCATTCTCCTCTCTCCTTCTCCCACCTACTTCCTGCCTGGCCACTGGCCAATCAGTGTTTTATTTATTGACCAATTAGAGCAATTTGACATATAGACCGTCCCACAGCAGTGCACCGTGTGTATGTGTGCACTGTGTCTATGTGGGCACTGAGTGTATGTGTGCACTGTGTATGTGTGCACTGTGTGTATGTGTGCACTATATGTATGTGTGTACCATGTGTATGTGTGCACTGTGTGTATGTGTGCACCGTGTATATGTGTGCACTGTGTCTATGTGTGCACCGTGTGTGTGTGTGCACTGTGTATGTGTGCACTGTGTGTATGTGTGCACCATGTGTATGTGTGCACTGTGTATGCGTGTACTGTGTATGTGTGCACTGTGTATGTGTGTGTGCACTATTTGTATGTGTGCACTGTGTATGCGTGTGCACTATTTGTATGTGTGCACTGTGTTTGTATGTGTGCACTGTGTATGTATGTGTGCACCATGTGTATATGTGCACTGTGTATGTGTGTATTGTGTATATGTGCACTGTGTATGTGTGTGTGCACTGTGTATGTGTGTACTGTGTACGTATGTGTGCACTATGTATATGTGTGTACTGTGTACGTATGTATGCACTGTGTATGTATGTGTGCACTGTGTATGTGTGTACTGTGTATGTATGTGTGCACTATGTATATGTGTGCACTGTGTATGTATGTGTGCACTGTGTATGTATGTGTGCACTGTGTATGTATGTGTGCACTGTGTATGTGTGCACTGTGTATGTATGTGTGCACTGTGTATGTGTGTGTGCACTGTCAGATGCCTCATGCTCCTGCTGTCACGCCGACAGCATGGACTGTGCTCTTTTACACTGTCAATCAATCAAACCCTTCAGGGGGCTGGAGAGCTGGCTCAGCAGTTAAGAGCACTCTCTCACCACTCTTGGTAACTCCGGTTCCAGGGAATCCGATGCCCTCTTCTGATCCCTACTGGCACCATACACATACACACATGCACACATACATGTAGGCAAAACACTCATATGTAAAATAAACCTTTAAAAAAAGAAAAAAGTTAAGCCCTTCCTCCCCAAGTTGCTTCTTCCGGTGTTTGGTCACACAAATGAAGAGTAACTGACACATGGAGCAGCCAGGCAGTGACCAAGCTGGGAAGGTCAGATGCCAAGTGGCTCCTGCGTGGGCGGGAAGAAGCAGCCAGGGGAGGAAGCGGCCGAGGGCACACCCATCCACTTCCTCTGGGTCCTGAATCAGAAAGGACCCTCCACATCATGATGGTATCCCTACCACAGAAGGCACCGCCCTGACAGCCTCGTCACCGTGGAGTGGACTCTGCTTAGATGCAGCTGCCGGCTGGAGTCTGGGACTCAGAGATGCTGTAGTATCTCTGCATCATGAGAAGTAACCGGGTACACAGCACTCCTCCTGCGACCTGTGTGCCTTGAGCGGGGAACCAGAGTGTCTTTTGTCCTAGAGGCCACAGCTTCCAGGGGACATTGCTGCCAGGGCTTGCTGTTGGACCAGTGTCTCGTGTTTGTATAGATTCTGGGCACAGACTGCTTGCTTCCTGGCAAAGCTGATGTGCTGATTTGAAAGAAAATGGCTCCCAAAGGAAGTGGCACTATTAGAAGGTGTGGCTTTGCTGGAGGAAGGTGTCACTGTGAGGGTGGGTTGTGAGGTCTCCTATGCTCAAGCTACTCCCAGTGAGACAGTCTACTTCCTGTTGCCTGCATGTTAACACGTAGCAGCTACCTCTCCAGCATTGTCCGCGGGCACGCCACCATGCTCCCCACCATGTTGATAATGGACTGAACCTCTGTACTGTAAGCCAGCCACCCAATTAAATGTTTTCCTTTATGAGGGTTGCCGTGGTCATGGTGTCTCTTCACAGAAAACCCTAAGACAGCTGGGGACAGTATTATTTTCTTCTGTTGTCATTTTGTGTGTTCTCGTGTTCATGAGTATGTGTGCATCAGTGTGTGTGTGTGTGTGTGTGTGGTGTGTGTGTGTGTGTTGTGTGTGCGCGTGCGTGCCAAGTAGACTGAGTTGGTTGAGCAGTGGGCCCAAGGGATCTGCCTCCCTGCACTTGGATTGCAAACGCACACCACCACACCTGCCTTTTTTTTTTTTAACTTGCATTCTAGGAATCGAACTCAGGTCCTTGTGCAAAACAAGCACTTCACCGGCTTCACCAACTCCCCAGCTCCATGTTTTGGGTTCTTGAGACAGTTTGACTAGCCCATGCTGGCTTGGGACTTGCAGTCATTCCCCTGCCTCTGTGGGTCCCAGGTGTGGGACCATATCTGACTTTCAGCTGTTTTCTTTAACATTGCTAACTGTGGGTCTGGGTTCTGCGAGGAGCAGGTTGTGAGTGCGTGGTTTTGCTCAGACTCCTGCTCATGGCTGGAGGAGGCTCCCTCAGATCGGATGTATGATGGGCAGGGATGATGGGCAGGGAACTGGCCCGGCTTGTGCTCGAGTTTCCATTCTTATACCCATTAGGGGTCCAGGGGGCTTGCTTGCCCTTTAAGATGCTGATGCTGTTGTTCAGGAAGGCCAGCCTGGGCTGCTGCTGAGAGAGTTCCTCCTCTGCCTGACACCATGACCCCACGCAACTGGGACCAGACAGGATAATCAATTAGGGAAGATGAATCTGAACTCCGGTTGCTTTTATCTTAGATTAGAACTCACAGGGGCAAGGGCGTTTGAGCTCAGCCTTTTATCTTTTGGGACTTTAATGCACTTGCACTTTCAGTTACAGGGCAGCCTTTGGACATGAACTTGACCCAGGAACTATATAATAAAGACTTCCTATTGGAACCTGGATCTACTGTTGACTTTTCCTATCGGAGTTCATTTAATCTTATTCCCAAACCTCTAAAGAGCAACTGAACAACAAAGCCCAATGTAAACTGAGATGGGAAAAATAATATATAATTAATTTTCAAAACAGAAAACCAAGTAGCTGCTCTTGTTGCTATTTTACTCTTTAGGGGAACCTGCCACCCAGCTCCCAAATAAATCACACACGGAGGCTTATTCTTACTTATGAATGACCGGCCTTAGCTTGGCTTGTTTCTTGCCAGTTTTCCTTAAATTAGCCTGTGTATCTTTTGCCTTGGGCTTTTCCTTTTCTATTCCTGCACACCTTTCTTTGTTTCTTACTCTGTGGCTTGCTGGGGGGCTGGGGGGTTGCGGGGCTGGGGCCTGGGGGCTCGCCCCTGGCGTCATCATCCTCCTTCTCTGGCTACTTCTTTCTTCACTCCTCCCTCTCTCTTCTTCTTCCTCCCCCCAGATTTCTCCCTCTATTTATTCTCTCTGCCTGCCAGCCCCGCCTATCCTTTCTCTGCTTTGCTATTGGCCATTCCGTTCTTTATTAAACCATCAGGTATCTTAGATGGGCACAGTAACACAGCTTCAAAGTTAAACAAATGCAATATAAACAAAAGTAACACACCTTAAAATAATATTCTACAACAAGTAGCCCTTGTCTTAATTTGATGAGTGCATGCTTCTTCAACCCAGGGTGGAGATGGTCAGTTTAAGAGGTACAAGAAACACCTGCAAAGTCAAACATGGTGGGCACACCCCTTAGTCCCAAAGCTCCAGAGGCTGAGGCAGCAGGAATTTTGCAAGTTTGAGGCATGTCTGGGCTACATTGTGAGTTGCAGACCAGCCTGAGCTACAGAGTATGACGTTGTTTCAAAAAGGCCAAACCAAAGGTCTAGAGAGGTGGCTCGGTGGGAAAAGTGCCTGCTGAACAAACATGAGAACTTGGGTTCGGATCCCACAGCAACTTTGTCAAAAGGTGGACGCTGCAGTGTGTGTGTATAACCCCAGAGCTGAGAGGGTGGACGCTGCAGTGTGTGTATAACTCCGGAGCTGAGAGGGTGGACGCTGCAGTGTGTGTGTATAACCCCGGAGCTGAGGTGGACGCTGCAGTGTGTGTGTATAACCCCGGAGCTGAGAAGGTGGACGCTGCAGTGTGTGTGTATAACCCCGGAGCTGAGAGGGTGGAGACAGGCAGATCCCTGGAGTTCATTGGCCAACCAGTCCAGTCGAATCAATGAGCGAGAGAGCGAGACTGATTTTGTCTTAATTAATTAATTAATAAGAATGGAGAGTGCTAGAGGATTCCTGGCATAGAACTCTGGCCTCTACAAGCACACTCACAGATACCACACGTGTGCACACACATGCACAGACACCAATAAACAACACATAAATAAACCCAGAGTGATTACACAGGCCTTTAATCCCATACTTGGAAAGCAAAGGCAGGCCAGTCTCTGTGGGTTCCAGGCCAGCCTAGTCTGTGTAGTGAGACCCTGTCTCAAAGCAAATAAATAGCAAAATAAAACAATGACAAAAAGGAAACACTGGCAGATATTCGGGTCCAGGGAGCCAGGGCCAGGGCTAGTCTGAGTCATTGTTACTCTCGGAATGTTCACAGGCTTGAGAAGAACCAAAGAGCAAGAAGGCACCTTCTAGGACCCCTGTCCCTACTCATTCTGTTGAGACAGCTAGAGAACCTGAGAGGAAAGCCTCAGTTGGAGAATTGTCATGATCAATCACCCTGTGTGCATGGTTTTTGGGAATTGTCTTAATTGTTAATGTAGGAGGGCCAAGACCACTGTGGGCGGCACCATTCCCTGGGCAGGTGTCCTGAGCTGTATGAGAAAGGCAGATGAGTACAGCAAGAAGTACCCCTCATGGTTCCTGCAGTCCTTCTCCGGCTGTGAAGTAAGTTCCTTGACCAAAGGTAATGCTGTACGGAATGGTAAGCAGGCCTGCCCTCAGGTTCCTGCCCTCAGGTTCCTGCCTTGACTTCAGCAGAGGAGGTGCTACAAGGCACTTGGCTTAAAGCAGTGGCCTCCCATCTGGGCTTCCTGTCAAACTCACTGGAACTTAGGCAATCATAATTTTGTTTACATTGATTTATTTTAGGATTTATTTATATACTTATGTGTATGGTTATTCTGTCTGCACACCAGAAGGCACTGGATTCCATGGGACTACAGTTACGAATGGCTGTGAGCTGCCATGTGGGTACTGGAATTGAACTCAAGACGTCTTGAAGAACAGCCATCTCTCAGCCTCATTATTTATTTACTTGTGTGTGTGTCTGTGTGTGCACACCCACACCCACCCACGTGCACATGACTGTTCTCATTCCACTGCGTGTGTGTAGAGGTCAGAGGACAACCTGTGGAAGTCAGTTCTTTCCTTCCATCTGGTGGGTCCCAGAGACTGACCTTAGGTGGTCAGGCTTAGTGGCAGGCACCTTCACCTGCTGAGCATCTCACCAGCCCTAAATGTAATCTTCGAGGTAGGATATGTATGTGCGCCTGCATTGTCTATCAGAAATGTAAATGTAACGAGGAATCCTGTGGTGTCCCTAACAACCCTGAGAGGAGGGAACTGTGCAGTAACCCCAGCGCCCACTTGTAGCAGGAATCTTAAAAGTTGTTATTAATAAAATAAAGGCCAGTTATTGGAGTGAACACTCGAAGATCAGAAAGACAGAACAAGCCACAGCTAACCTCACTTGGCCAACTTCTCAGCTGGTCTTCCAGTGTTTATTCCAATAACTGGCCTCAGGTTTGATTTTATTAATAAGAACTTTTAAGATTCCTGCTACATCTGGTGCCCAACTTGTCGGGTACGAATTCATGAAAAAGCTATTTGCCTGTGGTCTTGAGGCCCCAGGTCAGATCCGAGCTACCCTCAGCCGATTGTGGTGGCGCACACTGGTAGGAATTGCTGAAGAAGGCAGGGGCAGGAAAATCCCGAGTTTGAAGCCAACCTAGAAGCTTTGGCCGGGGCCGAGCCACAAACAGTGGTGGGACCATGGAGGCAGTGGCTGCTGCTCCGAGTTGCTGGCTTCTTCTCATCGTGTTGGTGAGTGCAATGATGCTGCTACCTGGGACAAAGGGTTTACCACTGCTTTTTCAGAGAATTGCCAGGACCATCGTGTTACAAGAAAGCATCGACAAAGGTCAGTTTGGAAAAGTTTGGCAAGACAAATGGTGGGGAGAAATTGCTGTGAAGATATTCTCTTCTAGAGAAGAACATTCATGGTTCCAAGAGACAGACATTTATCAGACTGTGATTGCTCCAAACCTCAGAGAAGGCACACACACACACACAAAGTCTGCAGGGAACCATGACCACACCTAACAGCAACTTTGAAATCTTCAAAAGGATGACAGGATCCCACAATGATGATTCCACATGGACTATGATAAAAAACATTAAGCTGATTAACACCACCAAAAGATCAACTTTGGACTACAAACTGCTGTAGAGGCCAGAGACTGGGGGACTCTGGCCCCCCAGAAACTGCAGGACAATTTCAAGGTGACTGGCTGTGATGATCCAGCCTGACAGACTACTTGAACAAAGACTTGTGACAAGCCCTGAACCTTCCTATTATACAGAGACTGGACAAATGATACAGGACTTGACAATTAACCCAACATTTTTCTTTTCAAGATTCCCTAAAGATATCTTCACCCCTAGAAAGCAAAAAGAAAAAGAAAAAATAGATATGAGATAGATCATTGAATCTACTCTGAGAAAAAAGATAAATAATAGGATAAATGGGTAGATCACTGAATCTACTGTAAAAAGAAAAAGGGGAAGATATAAAAATGACAAAAGATAATTATTGAATCTATTATGAAAAGAAAAAAGAGCCAGTCAGTGGTGGCGCACGCCTTTAATCCCAGCACTTGGGAGGCAGAGGCAGAGGCAGGCGGATCTCTTTGAGTTCGAGGCCAGCCTGGGCTACCAAGTGAGTTCCAGGAAAGGCGCAAAGCTACACAGAGAAACCCTGTCTCGAAAAACCAAAAAAAAAAAAAAAAAAAAAAAAAAAAGAAAAAAGAGAATTTGGATATGATCAGATAAAAAGGTCAATTACAGAAAATACTTTTTAAAAGGAACTACTTGTTTTAAATAGGATAAGTAATGAAAATTTTTTTGTCTGAGTTTATCCAATGTTACTGGACTGGACATTGTTAATATATATAATGAAGTTTTTTGTCTGAATCTGTCAAATGTTAATGGACTAGACATTGTTAATGTAATCTTGACTGTGTATATTGTATATATTTACTGGATATAATTTTTCTTGTATTAGTTATAAGCTTTTTTAAATTTTACACAAAAAAGGGGAAATGTGGTGGTATTGTGTTCCCCAAAATATTGTGCACCCTAATAAACTTATATGGGGTCAGAGAACAGAACAGCCACTAGATACAGAGGCTAGAAAATGGTAGCACACGCCTTTAATCCTAAGCATTCCAGAGGCAGAAATCCATGTGTTCAAGGATACAGCCAAGCATGGTGACTCACGCCTTTAATCCCAGGGAGTGGTGGTAGAAAGCAGAAAGGTATGTAAGGCGTGAGGACCAGAACTAGAAGCATTTGGCTGGTTAAGCATTTGGCTGGTTAAGCTTTTAGGTTTTGAACAGCACAGTTCAGCTGACAGTCATTCAGATATGAGGAAGCAGAGGCTTCCAGTCTGAGGAAACAAGATTAGCTGAGAAATTGGCCAGGTGAGGTTAGCTGTGGCTTGTTCTGTCTCTCTGACCATCCAGCATTTCACCCCAATAACTGGCCTCAGGTTTGATTTTATTAATAAAAACTTTTAAGATTCCTGCTTCACCCACTCCTGAGTTTCTGGTCACTGGCTGGACGCTGCCCGGTGACAGGACTCGAAAAACCCCAGTCTCTGGCCTCTGCAGTCAAGGTGGAGAGTGCTGCTGGAGAAAGGTCCTGGATTCTCAAGACCTCACCCCACCTCCCAAGACCCTCCATGGAGGTGGGCTGCTGTTGCCTTCTTCACCTGTGGGAGGAGAGGGTTCTGCCCTCAGAGACAGCTTTGTCCTCCCTCTGCAGGCCTGCATGTTGGGATGACAGATAAGAGGAAGCAGGGCACAGCACTAGCAAGGCTGGCCAAACTGAGGTGGGTACCAATCCCGAATCACATTACAAAGGGGACGTTTTCACCTTTGTCTACCTGACTTAGTCTTTCACTTGGTTCCCGGCATCCAGCCAGAGATGGCTCACATCCATCTCCAACCCCGGCTCCAGGGGATCCAAGGCCTCTGGTCTCCTTGGGTTTCTGCCCTCAATAGCAAAATCATACACACATAATTAAAACAAAGAAAAAATTAAAAAACAGAATTTTCCATCTCAAAAGAGCTAACCTGTGCAGGCTCATCACAGTAAGTATTGGGCAGCAAGGGGCATCTCCTTCAGAGCTCTTCCTCTCCCTACTCAATGCCAATAGACACCTCCCCCACCTGTGATCCTCAGGATGCCTACAGTGTGCAGTTCCCACTGTGTGCTTGGAAGTCACAGGTGCTGGCACACAAGGGCCTTGGCTGGGTTGAATGCCTGGTCACCTTATCATGAACTACTTCATATCTTTGGTGCAAGTTTGAGATTATTGAACCCTACACTGAACTCAGGTCACCTAAATTGCACATTCTTTGTGTAATTTGTTAGCAGGCAATAAAATTCTTAAGCATTTGAGCAGGGCCCCTGCCAGTTATGCTATTGGTTGCGATCCTGTCCCTGCTTTTTTTGGTGGAGACATTTCAATACAAGGTTTCTCTGTGTAGCTTTGGCTGTCCTGGAACTTGCTCTGTAGCCCAAGTTGATCTCAAACTCAGAGATCCGCCTGCCTCTGCCTCCCAAGTGCTGGGATTAAAGACGTGCACCACCACCACCCAGCCATCCCTGGGTTATAAGGACTCACTTATGCAATCAATGCCTGGGGCTCTCGGAGAGCACAAAGTGTGTCCACTTTAATCACTTCTGTGTCCCTGTTACTGGAGAATAGAAGGTGCTGGAAACCTTCAGAGAAGCTGCATCGAGGCCCTGAAGCTGTGCCTGCAGAGTCCAGAGGCAAAAGCAGTTCTACCCATTGGCTCACTGCCTCCAGGCTTCAAGAACTTTCTTCCAAACCCCTCTTGCCTGTGGAGCAGCAGGCATAGCTGTGTGGTCTGTGGGCCTCTCCTGTGGCCTGCCATATGCCATAGCAGCTAGATTGAGTGACAGTCCCCAGATGTCCTGGCTGACAGGGTAAGTGGATTTCTGTCCAGTTCACTGCACATTAACCCTGACCCACTCAGCTGCTGGCCCATCTGTAAGTCTCAGGGATGGGGTGGCCATCTCAGTCTCATGAGCTATGGACTGCACAGGGCCCCAGGAAAAGGCTATTTACACTTAAAATGGGGACCAACAATCAGAGTAAGTCTGGAGGCTTTGATGCATCTTGATGAGTGTGGCTTCATCTTGGAAAATGTTAGCTGGGCATGACGTCACAGCCCTCTAATCCCAGAACTGGGAGGCAGAGGCAGGCAGGTCTCTGTGGGCTCAAGGCCAGCCTGGTCTACATATAAAGTTCCATGCCAGCCAGAGCTACACAGTGAGACCCTGCTGGGGACAAAAGAAAAAAAAAAGAGCCTGTTGCTGCTCCCTACAGGTTCACAGCCTATGCTGCCTCCTCGGGGATGGGGAGAGGTTTGGGGTGGAAGGGGACTCCTGAATCCCCGACAGTTTCTTTGTCTAAAAGGGAGCTGGTGACAAGTGTGCTCAACTTGAGAAAAGCCTGGGCAACTTAGTGAAACCGTGGCTCAAAATAACACAATTTTAACAGGGGACTCACTCGGTGGGAGAGTGAGTGCTCTCAGGGTTTGGGGTGTGTGTGTGTGTGTGTGTGTGTGTGTGTGTGTGTGTGTGTGTGTGTGAGATCTTTCAGGGGAATCAGGTTCAATTCCCAACACCTCTTTGGCAGTCACATCCCAAATGCATTAACTTTGCTCTTCATAATGAAGTACAGTGACCGTCCGCCAGCTCATCAAACTGTTTTGTGGTGCTGGAGATGAAACCCAAGCTCTTCTGCCTGCTACCACTGACTACACTCTTAGCCCCTTTTTTACTTTTTGATTTGAGACAGGTCTCCCTCAGTTGTCCAGGCTGACCTTGGACTCACTCTGTAGCTCAGAGAGGCCTTGAACTTGTGCCTGAGCTTCTAGAGTAGCCGGGAAGATGGACCTGGACCAACAGGCCTGGCGAACTGTTGACCTTGTAAACAAACATAAAAACACCTACATAAAAATTTGGGAATAAAGTAGATTGAATCAAAACAGAAAGACAAAGGGGTAGGAGCAAAAGGCTGGGACTTGGACTAGAAGATTCCAAAGCAGGAAAGCCACAATGCACAGCTAAGCAAATGTCTCATGTGTATGGCATTAAGGTGGACACAGAAGCTAAGCACAAGAAAAACGCTAGCAACTTCTGTGGGAAGCTGATGGTCCACAAATCAGTTTCCTTTACTGTGCTGTCAAGACTGCACTGACACTCGTAATAGGTTCTAGAATGACCCATTTCCAGATCCTAAAAACACTCTGCACTTAAGTAGTTCTAATGAGTATATCCTATCATTTTAAGTAGAAATAAGACTCAAGTAATCATTTTTAAACTTTTTAAAAAAAGATTTTAAAACTGTATGAGTGTTTTGCCTGCATGTATGTCTGTGCACCAAGACCCCGCCTGGTGCTAGAATAGTCGAGGAGACATCTGACCTCGTGGAACTGGAGTTACAGACAGTTGTGAACCAACACACCAGCGCTGGGAGTCAAACTAGGAAACACCACTGCCACCATTGCCGCCACCTCCACCACCACCGCCGCCGCCGCCACCACCGCCACCGCCGCCGGGTAGGGAGGGCAGCCAGTGCTAAGCCATTTCTCTAACCTCTCAAATACCTTTATTTAAAATGAGCTGAATGCAAGTGTACCATCTGTAAATAATCAAGTTAGACTAAGGTGCAGTAAAACTGCATCTTAATTCCACGTATAAAATGGATGGTCCAGAGAGTATTTTGATTGGAACAGATGGGAAACATAAATACTGTCTGTCACACTCCACGTCGTATGTTGAAGGTACTGTACAAGTGCCCCAAACACAAAGGAGCTCTCAGGATAAAACAATTTTATCCTGTTTTCTCAAAAAGCTCCTTGCAAAAGAGAGCCCATTTGTTCTGAGACTGTGGGCCCAGGCTCTTCCCCACATTACTGGAAAGGTGCAAATAAGTGGATCCTCGAGGTTATCACAACCATCCACGCACATCACACGGCGTCCCCTCAGTACTGTGGAAAGGCCCCATCGATTTTGGCGGCCCAGGCCATGAGTCCCCCTACAACATCCTGAACGGCTAAGGAGTCTAGCTCTGGCACCGCCTTTAAGGACTGCAGGGCCCTCACGGCTTTTTGGGAGTCGTTCCCCTGTTTGCAAATCACATACACGGGGAGAGCAGCTCCTTCCTGCGAATCCCGCCTCCCGTCTCGGAGGGCCTCCCCTAAAAGCTTCAGGCTGTTGGCATCCCTGCGTTCCAAGTGACTCAAAGGGATGTGGAGGGCGTGCGGCAGACGACAGATGTCCACCTCCACTTGAGGCCGGACGTCCAGCAAGATGTGGGGCGCTCCGGCATCCAGAAGCCGCTTGTAATCGGTCACCGAAATCCGCTCCTCGGGGCTCAGGAGCTTCAAGGCACGGCACTTGTCGGTGGCCGAGGAGCCACAGAAGGCCTCGTAGTCCTGCAGGCGGGTCACGGTGGGCTGCTGACCGCACACGACGCAGTCGGGCCGGCGACGCCGCAGCCGGATCCTGCGGAAATGGCCCCCGAGGCCGTCGAAGAGCAGCATGCTGCCGCTGTAGGCCGGGCCGAGCCCCGCGGCGATCTTGAGCACCTCCAGCGCCTGCACGCAGCCCAGCACGCCGGGCACCACGCCGAGCACGCCGCCGTCGGAGCAGTTGGTCACCGTCTCGGCCGGGGGCGGCCGCGGGAAGACGCAGCGGTAGCAGGGCCCGCCGTCGTGGTGGTAGACGGTCAGCTGGCCCTCGAAGCGCAGCGCGCTGGCCGACACCAGCGGCCGGCCGGCCAGCACGCACGCGTCGTTCACCAGGTAGCGCGTGGGCACGTTGTCGGAGCAGTCAGCCACCACGTCGTAGGCGCGGACCAGCTCCAGCGCCCAAGCCTCGCTGAGCGCGCGCGCGTACGGCACGTACTCCACCGCCGAGTTGAGGCGGCGCAGCGCGGCGGCCGCCGACCGGGCCTTGGCGTGGCCCGCCAGCACCTCGTCGTGCAGCACCTGCCGGGCTAGGTTGCTCGTCTCCACCACGTCGTGGTCCACCAGGCCCAGGCGGCCCACGCCGGCCGCCGCCAGGTACTGGGCCAGCGGGCAGCCCAGCCCGCCGCAGCCCACCACCAGCACGGAGGCGGCCGCCAGGCGCAGCTGCCCGCGCACGCCCAGCTCCGGCAGCAGCAGCTGACGGCTGTAGCGGAGGATCTCATCCCGCGACAGGGCGGCCTTGGGGAGCAGCGGCGGCAACGGGACCGGACGCTCGGGCTCCGACTCGGACGCCAGGGCTGCCGCCAACCTCCGCTTCAGCGAAGCCAGCTCTTCCTCACGCCGGGCGATTTCATCCAGTAGAGCCGCTGCGTCCTCCTGGGCAGCCATGACAGCCTCTTCCGGAAGTATCCGGGAAGTGACTTCCGCTTCCGGTTACCCATCTCTTAGCCACTGGACGGCTAAGGCGCTTCCTAGAGTTTGAGGAAATGGAACGGACGGGTGTTTCCTGATGAAGACTTGAGAGTCGACTGGAGACAGTCCCAGAATCGGAGTACTTCCAGGGAACCACACGGAGGCCAAGGCTCCCTCAGCTTCCGGACTTTGGTGCGACCCACGCGGGTGACGTGGTTCCGCTTCCGGTGCCTCGCGCAGATCCGTCATGGCCTCCACGGGGGCGAGTCGCCGCGGCGCCGCGTCTCAGCGACCGCCGCAGGGCCGCTCCTCGCGACAAGACAAGTACTCGGTCCTTTTGCCCACCTACAACGAGCGCGAGAACCTGCCGCTCATCGTGTGGCTGCTGGTGAAGAGCTTCTCCGAGAGGTAGAAGCAGCTTGCGGCGCGGGCGCCGCGGAGCCGGCCGCGGGCTGCGGGTCGGCGGTTGGCCGCGCGAGGGGACCCGTCCGGCCTCCGCTGCAGCCCGAGCCTGCTCGAGGCTTTTCCCGGCGAGGAAAGCCGCGGCGGTCAGCCCCGCGGCGGTCTCCCTCGCTCTCATTCCTGTCCAGGTCTCCGGCGAGATCTGTTGATCTCCTGGCCGCTCGCTCTGGCCTCCGCCCCCTCCCCCGCCCTTCTCTGGAGAGGGCTACCTCCACTTTTCCTCGGGGCGAGGCGGGAAGCCTAACCTCATCCCCCACCCCCTCCAGGCGGTCACCATCTGCCGCCAGGGCCGGGAGCCCCGAGCCGGCGCTCGCTCTCGCCACCACCGCAGGGCCGAGTGCTTACGTAAGCTTGATGTTTGCGCTGTCAGGGAGCTGCGGATGAGCAAAGGAGAGAGCACCTTCGCCGAGCACTGTTTGGCACCGTGATTAGAAACTGGGCCTTGTTTGTTTGTTTGTTTGTTGTGTTCATAAACACGGGGCCTTGCTCACTGCTAGGCAGAGTTCTACTGAACCCCAATCCTAGCCCTTAGAGGAACGGGAATTCTGACATTGGACGTGCTAGGCAAGTTTTTTAAAAGGCCTCCTAAGTGAACTAAATAAAATGCCTCCTGAGAGCAGTACGGAGTCAGTTGTTTCACGGCGACAAGTGTCATCATGCTGTGGGCGATCTTTTACTAACAACATACACAAACATGATTTTGCAAGTTAGGTAGGATGCCATAGTAGAGCGCTGTTTATTTAGACCAGTTTTGTCAGAGAACACAGATTGTTTCCAGAGCTTTTTGTTTGTTCATTAGTTTTTACTTTGCTTTTCAAATGAAAACGAGGACGCTGTGCCCATATTTCTAGCAGTCAGAAAAAGTACTTGATGCCAAGCTTGGTGGTGTGTTGCAAGGGATGCAGAGCCAGACGGATTGTATAGCAAGTTCAATTTCAGCCAGGGCTACATTAACAGCCCCTGTGTAAAAAAAAAAAAAGGAAACAAAATACTTGATACATAGTTTCTCTTTATAGAAGCCCAACCTCACCATACTGATCTATTGAAAGCCATAGACTGCCTTGTTTGATTGAGCCCTGACTGGCCTGGAACTCAGATCTGCCTGCTTCTGCCCCCCAAAATGCTGGGACTAACGTTGTGAGCCACCACTCAGGGCCAGGATGGCCCGGCTTGTTGTTCTTGTTTGTCTGTTTGCAGATGCTGTTGTTTGGTTGTTTTTTTTTCTTTCTTTCTTTCTTTTTTCTTCTTTTTTGCTTTTGGTTTTGGTTTTTAGAAACAATTTCTCTTTGTAGCCATGGCTGTCCTGGAACTCACTCTGTGGACCAGGCTGGCCTCAAACTTGGAGATCCACCTGCCTCTGCCTCCAAGTGCTGGGATTAAAAGGCCAGCCACCGCCACTGGCCAGGTTTAGGATTACTGTTTTGATTATATCTCTGAATAAGAATCAGTTTGAATATAGTAGCCCCTCCATGTGCAATGCATATCTTTTTCGTTAGGTTTTATCTCTTAAATTGGTTCTGCCAGCTTTTCCCAAATTAGAGAACTTAACCATAACATTTTCATGTACTCTGGCTTTGTATACTGATTTTATGGTATTTTTTGTTCTGTTTAACTTATGAGTCTAACACTCGGTACCTCCCCACTCCGCTTCCTGCTCCCTTTCATTACATTGTAATCAAGGCTGTGCTGGAATTCCCCAGCCTCAGCCTCTAAAGTTCTGGGATATCCTTTTTTGTGGTTTGGGGGCCAATTGTGCTGGGGGATGGAACTCTGTTAGTGAGCTGCCTCCTGCAGTGAATGTTCTGGAATCAAAATGAGATTTACTAGGAATAGCTACATCTCTGATGCAGTTCTGTTGGATTGTTTAGACTACATGACCCTCTGGTGATCTGGCTTATTTGAAACCAGAAAGGGAGGAATTTTGCTTAGAATTACTTCACTTTGTGACATGCATTTTTCAAAATCAAAAACAGTGGGGAGCTGGTCAGTATCCCTACTCTTTTGTGTATGTAGTGGGGGTAGAGTGTGTACACAGACTAGTTGAGGACATGTGCTGTCTTCCTCTTTAACTCACCACTTTGAATTTTTTGAAGCAGGGTCTCTCTCAGTGGGGAGCTTCTGTTATTTGGGGGTTTCAAACTCCCACCCCCCCAGCGCTGGAGTTACAGGCATGCCTAGTCATCCCCATTCTTTTGGCTGCTGGGGATCCAAATTCAGGTCCTATTGCTCGTATGCCAAGTACTGTTACCCACTAAGCCATCTCCGCAGCCTCCCTGTACCTATTCTTGACATTTAGGCTGGGTTTTGTTTCTTTCCTACAAAGTTTGCCAAGGCTAACTTTCACAACCTTTAACAGTCCATTGTTTTCTGGTTGATTTCCTAGGTACCTAATTAGGGTCAAGAGGAAGATGCTGCTTCCTTTCCTTTCCCCTTTATGTCTTATACAAGGGGGTGGGGCATGATGATTATGTGGGCAGCAGGTGGGATTTATCCACCAGACAACTAATGTTGAATGGTTTTTAGAGGAGAAACTATTGCATGATATAATAGAAAGTAATTTTAAGAGTGTAATAGCTGGTCAGTGGGGGCTTATACCCAGCACTCTGGAGGCAGAAGCACGTGGATCTTTTGAGTTCAATGCCAGCCTGGTCTAGGACAGCCAGGGCTACACAGAGAAACCCTATCTTCAAAAACCTTAATTAACTAATTAAAGTGGAACTAAGTCAGATAAATTCCAGATTATTTAAATTTGCTAGTGTCATTGAAAGTATTCTTTTGCTTTGGATTTTGAAATAGGATCTCTGGTATTGCAGGCTGTCTATGAAAGTCCCTATAGCTGAGAATGCCTTGAATATCCTCCTGACTTTTAACTTAATTTACTTAAAAATTTGAGAGATCATCACCTAACATTAATATAAATTTAAATTTTATTTTAGTGCAATCAACTATGAAATTATAATCATAGATGATGGAAGCCCAGATGGGACAAGAGAAGTTGCTGAACAACTGGAAAAGATCTATGGGCCAGACAGAATTGTAAGTCACACACCCCTTCCTTTCTCTATGGGGGAAAGGGTGGTAAGGAACAAAGTCTGGAAAGACGAAAGGCAGCAGACCTTTTTGGCATCAAAATTATGTGTCTGATATGTGGGCCAGTGGTAATTTTACAACAAAAGAGTGGACCTCTGATTTATGATCATTTTGCAGATGTATTTTCTTAAAGTATTAAAATGTGACACTGTGTGGGTGGATATGTTACAGCGCTGATCAGGAAGGAGTTCTTGGTTTCTGTCTTGTTCTCTCCCTTCTCTGGGCCTGCATGTACTTTGTACACGGTGCTGCCTGAGCTCTGAGTTTGTAGGGAGGAAAGACTGTTAGCGGAGACACAGGAGTGACTTCAGGGCTTGAGGCAGTTACATTTCTTCCCAAAGAGTAGGGGAGGGTAGCTAGAGTTTTCCTGCCCAGCCCACAGTCAGGACAAATCTTTGTCACCCGCCAGTCCCACAGCCGCTCAGACCCAACCAAGTAAACACAGAGACTTACATTGCTTACAAACTGTATGGCCGTGGCAGGCTTCTTGCTAACTGTTCTTATAACTTAAATTAATCCATTTCCATAAATCTATACCTTGCCACGTGGCTCATGGCTTACTGGCATCTTCACATGCTGCTTGTCATGGCGGCGGCTGGCAGTGACTCCTTCCGCCTTCCTGTTGTTTGTTTTCTCCTCTCTGTTAGTCCCGCCTATACTTCCTGCCTATACTTCATGCCTAGCCACTGGCCAATCAGTGTTTTATTTATTGACCAATCAGAGCAATTTGACATACAGACCATCCCACAGCAGGGGAGTTGGGGAGATACTTCCTGAATCCCCAAATCCCCAACTTGACATTCTCACTGTACCATGGAGCCTGACCCCCTGTGGGAGTGACTTGGGCAGGTACAGAGGCGATTTTATAGTGGCTTCATGAGTTTGATATCATTTTTAAAGCAGAGTCAGAGCTTATTAAAAGATATTCTTAGTATAATCATTAGAAGATGTTCTTAGTGTAATTTGTAGAAGATATTCTTAGTATAAAAGAGCGTGAGGGTGAGAGGGGTGTCTGGGCTGGAGAGAGCTCTTGCTGTTCTGTCAGGACCTGCATTCAGATCTTAGTACCACATCAGGCAGTTCACAGGTGTCTGTAACCCCAGCACACTAACACACATATGTAGCTAGAGTTCTCTCCAAATTAATCCATTTCTATTAGTCTATAAGTTGCCACGTGGTTCGTGGTTTACTGGTACCTTACATCTTCTCATGGCGGCAGCTGGCAGCATCCCTCTGCCTCAGCCTTCCACTTCCCAGAATTCTTTTCTCTGCTTGCCCCACCTATACTTCCTGCCTGGCTAATGGCCAGTCAGCATTTTATCTATACAGAGCGATCTCCACAGCACACATGTACAGAAAGGCACAGCGTAGCTGTGGCTTCACCAACAGTTGCTGTGAGTTGTGTCTTTTTTTTTATTACTAGTTGGGTTTTAAATCTTTCAAGATATTTGTGAATCCTACTTCGGATAGCTCGGACCAAAAGTGCACAGTTGAGTATAGACTTAACTATGGAACATGTTCTGGTGTCAGCTTGCATTTCTCATTTGTGTTTGCAGCTCACTGCAGTCCAGGGGTTCTTGGTTTGCACACATTGCTGGATGATTTACTGTGGGGACCTGTCCTGTTCATTGTAGATATTTAGTGGCATCTCTGGACTCTACCCACAAGATGCCAGTAGCAGCTTCCCTCCCTTCTTGGCAAGTTGAAATGAAGTTGTTTCATGTTCCCTTGGGGACAACATTATCCCTTTTCCAGATAGAGAACCATTGTCGGAGACACAGAAGTCTTTGGAGACTCTGTGGACACTTACTTGCCTTTCAAGAAATGGTAGCTCATCACCATAAGAAGACTAGATCTTTTTCCCTGTGATACTGGAGAACTGAACCTCAGGCCTTGCACATGCTAGGCAGATGCTCTACCACTGAGCTATATCACCAGCTCTCTTTCTATTCTTCGAGACAGTGTCTTACCACTAAGTTGTCTAGGATGGCCTCAACACATAACTTCCTGAATGTGGTGGTATACTCTTTTAATCCCAGCACTCGGGAGTCAGAGCCAGGCGGATCTTTGTGAGTTCAAGGCCAGCCTGGTCTACAGAGCAAGTTCCAGGACAGCCAAGACTCTGTTACACAGAGAAACCCTGTCTTGAAAAACAAGTAAACAAAACAAAAAAAAGCAACTGGCTATGTTATCAGAGCAGTAGAAAACAGGGTCAGTCATTCAAGGCATGGTTAAGCTGGCAGAGAAGGGGTGGCCATAGTGTTTAAAGTTTGGGAAGATGAAAAATGACACCCAAAGCTTTGGAAAGCTGTAGAGTGATTTGTTAAAGGCTCAGTTTTTCTAAAAATGAACCAACGAGTGCTTGTAAAAAGGGTAGATGTGGTGCAGGTCTTTAATCCCAGCACTTAGGAAGCAGAGGCCAGCCTCATCTATGGAGTGAGTTCCAGGCCAGCCAGGGATACACAGTGAGACCCTGTCTCCAAAAAAAAACAACAACAAAAAGTATGATCAATGTGAAGATAATTCCGTTTTCCTATAAGAGTGGAACCAGAAGTGGGGGACATGTAAAAATTTTACTGTAAGATTAGAATTAAAGTTCTTTTTCCTGTTGCAGAGGCCCTGGGTTTGATTCCCAGCACCCACATAGTAGCTCACAACCATTCCTAACTCTTGTTCCAGTGACTCCCACACCTCCTTCTGGCCTCCATGGGCACCAGGCATGCACATGGTACATAGACATACACACAGGCAAAAATTCGTAACACATAAAATAAAATTTAAAAATCTAAAAAACACCAGGCGTGGTAGCCCATGCCTTTAATCCCAGCACTCGGAAGACAGTGGCAGGCAGAGGATCTCTGTGAGTTTGAAGCTAACCTGGTCTACAGAGCGAGTTCCAGAACTGTTACACAGAGAAACCCTGTCTTGAAAAACAAACAGAAATCTTTAAAAAAAAAAAAAAGTTGCACTGAACTGGCTGGTGTGGTGGCTGCTGTCTTTGCTTTGTTGTTAGAAGTAGGTATCCTGAAGTCTGGGTTACCTCGGACCAGCTGAGCTGGAGCCCCTGGTGCTTGACCCTGCCTCTCAGACACTGGTACTGCTGGTGGTCCACCACAGTATATAGTGCTCAGGAGGGAGCCAGCTCTTCATGCATGTTAGGCTGCATCTCCAGCCCCCAGATACCTTTTTGGCTTTGGACAAAAATGTTGAACATACTCCACTTCAAGGTCTAATAAATTCAATAATCTTTTTCAGTGAGATTGCATTTATAGTAACAAAGTTAAGAAAGATCCCTGGAAGTATAATCTTGAGTATGCATTTATGGGAATAAAATGAAATTTTTTTTTTTTTTTTTTTTTTTTTTTTGGTTTTTCGAGACAGGGTTTCTCTGTGTAGCTTTGCGTCTTTCCTGGAACTCACTTGGTAGCCCAGGCTGGCCTCGAACTCACAGAGATCCACCTGCCTCTGCCTCCCAAGTGCTGGGATTAAAGCGTGCGCCACCACCGCCCGGCTAAAATGAAATTTAAAATATTTTTGTCTTTTTGTGTTGACATGTTGTTTCTTTTTCTTGTAGCTCCTAAGACCACGAGAGAAAAAGCTGGGCCTTGGTAAGTTGGGGCTCCAGCCCTTTCCTGTTATTTGACCTAGTCATATTTGCCTCTGTGTTTTCCCAGTTTGGAAAAGGGCCCAAGTACAGTCAGCTGTGATGGCCTTTAGTGATCTTTGTGACATCCTGATGGTTTTACTTAGGTTGTCTGTATCAGTGAGGACCCACTCAGCGAAACATAAACCACTACTTCTGTCTAAATAGGATATTTAATACAGGGATTCTAGTTAACAAGGAGACCAGTTGTTCAGAAGCCTGATACAAAGCTGAGCTACTAGGAGAGGGGTGACTGACTGCTGAGGAGCAGGAGTGGGGTGGGGAGGCTGGAAGGTGGCGTATGGTAGGGCCCAGAAACCTGCTCTGGGTAGAGGAAGCAGAGTGTGGGGAGGGGCGAAGGTTGCTGGAAGTGAAACTGTGGAAGCTGGCCAGTTGATGCTGCTAGATGCCATGCAGATGGGGTTACTTAGATGTCCCTGGCTTCCCCTGGCAGTCTTCACTTGTGCTTCCCACAACTGTCTGGAACACAAGTGACAAGAACCTGGGAAGTGGGATTCCGTATAATGTAGCCTAGGTAAAGGGAGAGCCAGGGTCTGAGGGTGCACATCTTAGACCAGTATATACTTTGCAAAGTCTTTAAATGGTAAGTCTAAAAGGTGATTATTTCTAAGAATGAAAAAGTTTCCACCTTAAACAGCATTCTAGAGCAGTGGATCTCAGTCTACCTAATGCTTTGACCATTTAGTACAGTTCCTCATGTCGTGGTGATCCCAACCATAAAATTATTTCACAACTAACTTTTCTACTGTTAAAAATCATAATGTAGCTGGGCGGTGGTGGCGCACACCTTTAATCCCAGCACTCGGGAGGCAGAGGCAGGCGGATCTCTGTGAGTTCGAGGCCAGCCTAGTCTCCAAATCGAGTTCCAGGAAAGGCGAAAAGCTACACAGAGAAACCCTGTCTGGAAAAACAAAACAAAACAATCATAATGTAAATATCTGATATGCAGGATATCTGATATTCGACCCCTATTAAAAGGGTCATTTGATCCCCAAAGGGGTTGTGACCCATGCATGGATTGAGAATCGATGTTCTAGAGTATTTCAAATGGGCCCAGTGGTTCTGAGATGAGACTTGAAATGCCTTCTTTTCATAGTTCTTAACAGATGGAAGCTGCTAAGATGGAGAGATGGCTCAACAGTTCAGTACTTGCACATGTACCAGGACCAGAGTTCAGATCTCCAGAAATGCTGGGTGTACGTGGTAGCTCACCTGTAATTCAGCCACAGAAGGAGAAGTGAGACTAGCCAGATCAGTGAGCTCTGAGTTTGCTTGAGAGATCTTGCCTTTAATAAATGAGGTGAAAGAAGGATTGAGCATGACTTCCACCATCAACTTTGGACCTCCACATGCTCACACATGCATACCTCATTCCCAGAAAGAGGGAAAACATGCATGCACACATGCATGCAAACACGCATGGAAGAGGGAAAAAGGAAAGGTTCTGTCCTGAAGAATGAACTTGCTAGTAGCATCAAATGCTTGAACTTCTAAGTCCACAGTATTCTTTGAGATTGAAATGATCTGGAAAATGCCACCAAAAAAGCCACAAAGAGTTTTTGAACAGTCAGTGAAAACATTAGAGTCAGTCAAATTTGTTAGGAAACTCAGTGCTCTAAATGAGATGCTTGTGATGTTTGATTTTTAAAACTTGTTTCTGCTTTCATAGATCCATAGCAAATGTCCATGCTGTGACACTAGCTTCTGTGTACAGTCTGCAAGGATCAGGTCAAGGGACTTGGCATTTCTGTCACCTCAGACACATCATTTCTCAGTAGCTGGAACATTGAAAAGCCTCTCTAGACAGATCTAATGGTACAAGCCTTTAATGTCAGCACTCAGTAAGTAGATGCAGGTGGTCTTTATGAGTTTGAGACCAGCCTGGTCTACATAACAAATTCCAGGCTAGCCAGAGCTACATAGTGAGACCCTGTCTAAAAAAATTAATAAATAGATAAATTTAAAAATTTTTAAAAAATCAAAAAGTTGGGCTGGAGAGATAGATGGCTCAGAGGTTAAGAGCACTGTTTGCTCTTTCAAAGGTCAATTCCCAGCAACCACATGGTGGCTCACAACCATCTGTGATGAGATCTGGCGCCCTCTTCTGGCCTACAGGGATATGTGCAGACAGAACACTGTATACATAAATAAATCTCTAAAAACAAAAACAAAAAAACACAAACCTTTTTTAAAAAAAAATCAAAAAGTCTCTCATTTTATAATGCTCAACTGGTGTCGGCCATTGCAACCTGATTGTGGATTGTGATGGTGCTCAGGATAGAGAATGCAGGCATTCCCAGTCCTCCTGGTTCTGAATGGGAGACTTTGTGCACAGAGATGGCAAAATAAGATAGCTGGGCCCCTGGCCACATACTCTAGTAGGGCCTATTGTACCTGGCAAATTGCAGTTGACCTTGAATAGACAGCTCCTTTGGAACCTGATTTGGAGTGCAGGAAGAGCAGGAGGGAAACTGGCTGGGAAATGAAACTGGGACCAGAAGGTAATGCCTGGGGCACTGTGAATGTGGAGACAGAGTAGGCAGTTAAAAGATGGTTGGGATATACAGCCAGTATGCCTTGTAATCACAGTGGGGAGTCACTGGCAGAGGCAGGAACTCAGCCTTCCCTGGGTGTGGGTAGCACACCTGGTGCCATTTCCTGCATAGTAGCTTGTTAGATGGCCAGAAATTTTGAGGGGGAGGTCATTGGAATATATTTGAGGTTTCTGAAATAGATAAAATGGCAGTGGCTAGGAAGCTGATTTGTAAATAAGGAGCTCTGAGAAACCTGGCCTCTTTTTCAAGAAGATGCTAAAGCGCTAACAAGAAGGTTTGGTGTTTTTTTTTGGGGGGGGGGGGCGTTGACCAGGGAACATAGCATATAATGATGTTTATATAGTCTGAAATTTTGGAAGCTTGGCATGATGGCTCTTAGTGTTAGCATTCTGGCCCACCCAGCATCCTGACAACATCATCCTATGTAAAGTCCCCTTTAAGAGAACCCCCCTTCTCATTCCCTCCCTTCTCTTTCCCTTCCCCCTTTAATAAAACTTTAACGTAAGTGCCACCTGCATGGTGTGTCTTTCCTGCAGCTCCCATCTCCCAGGACTGCCAGCCGCCATGTCTGCATGGTGTGTCTCTTTCTCACCTGCCCTGTGACTCCTCAGATCCAACTCAGCAAAGTCTCTCTCTCTCTCGCTGTTTTTTACAACACTTAGCAGTTTGAGGCTGAGGCAAAAGGGTCTCCTAGGTTCAAGGTCACCCTGAGCTACAATGTGAAACCCCGACTTAAACTTCCCCCAAAAAAAGAAAAGACTTTTGTATTAGACTTTTTTTTCCCACTAATTTTAAATACAAGAATGGTTAGTTTTCTGTTGTTGTTTTTTGTTGTTTTGTTTTTTTAAGTTGGCATCAGAATGAAGGATGGGTGGCCACCTACCTTCTTGATTGTGTTTATAAAGCATGTGAACTGTGCCACTGAATATGGAGAGTTACCAGCTGGTTGGGGTCACTTTTAGAAGACGAATGTTTGCTTTTAGGATGCAAAGTGATTTCTTTTCCCATATAAATGCAGACCTAAGCATTTTGGGTGGGCTTTCGTTGTTATTTTCTTTTTCAAATTTTATATATGAGTGTTTTGCCTACATGTATGTCTATGTACCATGTACATAAAGTGTCTGCAGAGGCCAGAACAGGGCAGAAGATACCCAGAAGCTGGAATTACAGAGGTTATGAACTGCCATATAGGTGCTGGGAATAGAACCTTGGTCCTCTGGAAGAGCAGCCAGTGCTCTTAACTGCTGAGCCAACTCTCCAGTTCCTTCTGGCTATTTTTATTAATGAGTCTAACTACTTTGGTTTTTAGGAACTGCCTATATTCATGGAATAAAACATGCCACAGGAAACTATGTCATCATTATGGATGCTGACCTCTCCCACCATGTAAGTGGCCTCCTCGCTCTGTTCTGTTCAGTGTGGAGATGGTCTTATTGTATCATCGACTGGTCTGGAGAGGGCAGGGATCCCCCTGCTTTACCCTTAGAATGCTAAGATTATAGGTATGCACCACCACACCCAGTTTGCCTGTCTTGATAGGTGTTTTTGATAGACTTGTTTCTAACTTACTCTTTATTCTTTCCAAATTTCAGCCCAAATTTATTCCTGAATTTATCAGGTAGGTACTGTTTCTAGTTTTTTGTTTTGTTTTGTTTTTTGGGTTGTTTTTGTTTTTGTTTTTCAAGACAGGGTTTCTCTGTGTAGCTTTGCACCTTTCCTGGATCTCGCTCTGTAGACCAGGCTGGCCTTGAACTCACAAAGATCCTCCTGGCTCTGCCTCCCAAGTGCTGGGATTAAAGGCATGCGCCACCACTGCCCGGCTTAGTTTTTTTTTGTTTTGATATGTTTTATTTTGTTTTGTTGAGGGGGGGGCTGCTTTTTTTTTTTTTTTTTTTACATTTATATTTTATGTATGAGTGCTCTACATGTATACCTGAATAGCGGAAGAGCGCATCAAATCCTATTATAGATGGTTGTGAGCCACCATGTGGCTGAGGATTGAACTCAGGACCTCTGGAAGACTAGCCATTGCTCTTAACCCCTGAGCTGTCTCTCCAGCCTTGTTTCTTGTATTTCGGACATTAAAAATTTTTAAATTTAGTTTGTTTGTTCATTTAAAATATTCATGCTATTTTAACTTTTCTGTCAAAATTTAACTAACATAGAGACTTGGGACTCATAAATATAGGTCTATGACTAAATGACTTACTTTAGGAGCCCTTAGGAACATTTTCTTTTCTTTCAGAACAAGGACAAGATGAAATCCTTATTGTCTACAATTAGGTCTGACTTGTTATAGTCAGCGACCATAGACAATAGGATTTGGTCCAGGATTTCCAGGATTCTAGGCATCATGACTCCACAGTATACTCACCACCTTGTCAGTCAGCAGTCACTGCTTAAAAGAGAGAATTAAAGGAAATCATTTCCAGGTGACCAATAAAGCATGAGAGAATTCCATCCTGTTGTGACCAGTTAAGTCTGTCAGATGTGGAGGCTTTTAGAGAAGCAGTAAGATGGTAGACTGGACATGTTTGATGCTGCTAAAGGAGGTGAGTCATAGACAGGGCCTCTCTGGGAAGTCATTTGGGGAAATGCATCAGGATGCATGAACTTGGTTTTAGCCATTCGAGTGTATTCCATTTGAAGATCTAAGCATGCTGATTCTCTTCAAGGATATTTAATCACTATGTGAAGATGCACCACTGTGATTAGTTTAATAAAAAGCTGAACAGCCAATAGACAGACAGGAGAGGTTAGGAACTTCCATGCAGAGAGAGGAACTCGGGGATGCATCTAGCTAGGTTCAAGAATTTCACCAGCAAGACACAAAGGAGTCAGACGTACAGAAAGGAGGAGAGTAAAGAGCCACATGGTAGATTAATAGAAACATGTTAATTTAAGTTATAAGAGCTAGTTAGGAACAAGCCTAAACTAAAGGTAAAGCTTTCATAATTAATAAGTCTCCATGTCATTACTGGGGAGCTGGCAGTCCCAAAATAAAGTGACAACAAGATTTATTTCATCTTGAACTTCCAGGTCACATTCCATCACTGAGAAAAGTCAGGGCAGGAACTGAAACAGAAGCCACAGAGGAACACTGTTTAACTGACTTGCTTAGCCTGAGTTACAGGCTGTAGACTCCAAAACTACTGCTTGGGGATGGCACCAGCCATAGTAGGCTTGGCCCTTCCATAGCAGTCGTCAATCAAGAAATGCCCCAGGAGCTTGTCCACAGACCAGTCTGAAAAGGCTTTTTGTTGTTGTTGTTTGTTTGTTTGTTTGTTTGTTTGAGACAGGGTTTCTCTGTGTAGCTTTGCACCTTTCCTGGAACTCACTCTGTAGCCCAGGCTGGCCTTGAATTCACAAAGATCCGCCTGCCTCTGCCTCCCAAGTACTGGGATTAGAGGCATGTGCCACCACTGCCCGGCTAGAAGGCATTTTCTTAAATGGGGTTCCTTTTTCTCTGAAGACTAACTTGTGTCAAGTTGACAGAAACCAACCAGCACAGTTGCAAACATCTGAGTTGAATAGTCTGGACCATTTTTGCAAGTGTTAAAAATTAATGGGGCTTGCTAGGCATAGTGGCACAAGCCTTTAATCCTAGCACTAGGGAGGCAGAGGCAAACTGATCTTTGTGCATTCAGTGCCAGCCTAGTCAACACAGGACAGCCAGGGCTACATGGACCCTGTCTCAAAAAGGGGGATGGGAGGGAAGTACTGGGCATAGTAGCAGCATCTGTAATCTCAGCATTGCTGAATCAGAGGCAGGAAGAGTGCTGTAAATTCAAGGCCAGCCTGGACTAAAGTGAAACCATGTTTTTATTATTGTTGCTGTTGTTATTGTTGATTGTCCTAGTCTGAGAATTGGGAAGGTTTCTATTGACTTACACAGATACATACTTGGATTCTAAGTCAGTAATTGCAACAAAACTCTTAGTGGGAAGTTGGATGCCTTTTTTTCTTTCAGAAGCAATGGTCTGGGGCTGGAAAGATGGTGGTTCACAAGTTAAGAGCACTGGCTGCTCTCGCAGAGGTCCTGAGTTCAATTCCTAGCACCTACATGGTGGCTCACAACCATCTATGATGAGATCTGGTGCCCTCATGCAGGCAGAACATTGTATACATAATAAATAAATCATAAAAAAGAAAAAGAAAAGAAAGAAACAGCAGTCTGGAGGTTCCTGGCCTTTCCTATAGAAGGGGCCTGGACAGTGGAGGAGGGCTTGGAGCCAGCATGTGGTACAGTTAGCAGATAGAATCCCTGGACTCTAAGAAAAGTATAAATAAAGGGACTGGAGAGATGGCTTAGTGGTCACAAGCACTAGCTGCTCTTTCCTGAAGACCCAGGTTCAATTCCCAGCATGCATGTGGCAGCTCACTACCAGTCTATAACTCCAGTTCCAAGAGACCCAACACCTGGCCTTTGAAGGTACTGCAAACACATGGTATACTGACATGCAGGCAGGCAGAACACCCATACACATAAAACTTTTTAAAATTTTAATAAAACTGGCCAGGCGGTGGTGGCACATGCCTTTAATCCCAACACTCAGAAGGCAGAGGCAGGCAGATCTCACTGAGTTCAAGGCCAGCCTGGTCTACAGAGCAAGTTCCAGGACAGGCAGGGACTGTTACACAGAGAAACCCTGTCTCAAAAAACTAAAAAAAATAATGATAAAATTCAAGGTCAGTTCAGGTTTGAAAGACTCATTTTAGACAGTCAAGTCATCAATTTGGCTTCATGCTTTGTCTCTCCCTTAAAACTTTTGTGTGGCCGGGCAGTGGTGGTGCAAGCCTTTAATCCCAGCACTCGGGAGGCAGAGGCAGGTGGATCTCTGTGAGTTCGAGGCCAGCCTGGGCTACAGCGTGAGTTCCAGGACAGGCTCCAAAGCTACACAGAGAAACCTTGTCTTGGGGGGGGGGGACGGGGGTGAGGGGACGGGGGAACGGGACGACGACTTGATTGTATGGTTTATAAAGATGCTTGTTGAAAGCCTAAGAGTTTTTTCTAATTGAAAAAATTTTTCTCCCCCCCCCACAGGAAACAAAAAGAGGGTAATTTTGATATTGTCTCTGGAACTCGCTACAAAGGAAGTGGGGGTGTTTATGGCTGGGATTTGAAAAGAAAGATAATCAGGTACATGTGTGTATGTGTGAATGTTATGTGATTTCTCTACAGGGGAACTATTGGAAATAGATGGAATACTAGGATTAGATTACCACAGTCAACGCTTTTGGGTTTGTAGGATCAGGTTATAACTGTCAATCAGTCTTCCCAGATAGCATCTTACCTACAGCTTTTCTTTTCCAAAAGTTTTACTTGGGCTGTCTAGGGGAAAATGAGCACAATTATTAGAACCCTTAATAGCAATGGTCTGTATCAGTAGAATTACTGTTTTGATTGCAGTTTTATATGATGCAGTTTTGGAAAAACCATTTTAAGTAAATACAGCACTAGATGATAGCAGCTTTTAAGTCAGACAGACCTTGGTTAGAATTATGTTTCTCAATATTGTGTTACCTTGTATATTCACCCTTCCAAAGCTTTACTTTGCCCATCTTGAAACCAGCAATCTAGTTCTCTGATACTGTCTGACAAAGTTGGGTAGGATCCATGGGCTGCCTGGCAGGCCCTCCCTCCACTGCCCTCACCTGGCCTTGCTCCTGCAGCTAACTCCCTTCAGCCCAGGGCTGGCTGACAGGTCACACAGCAGGCAGTTAGTGCTGGTGCTGGTGGTTGGCTGGGACATCTCAGTTCTGATGGCTGCTCGTGTGTGTGTGTGTGTGTGTGTGTGTGTGTGTGTGTGTGTGTGTGTGCGCGCGCGCGCGCGCCACACAAGACAAACTGGGAGATGTGTACCTCAGGTGTTGTTTAGGTGCTAGTCTTCAGGCATCCTCCACCCTGTATTTTGAGATAGGGTTTCTGCCTGGCTTTCGGTGAGCATTCTGATCTGAGGACCCCACTCCTGTCTTCATGCATTTGAGGCTGGCGCTTTGCTACCTGAACCATCTCACATCATCCCCCACATGTGCTGCTGGGGCTCCTATAAGATCAATATTTTCCATAAACAGATAATAGGGAGTCATCTGGCTCTTGGTGTGAAGACCATAAGGAACTGAGACACACAGTATACCCACTCAGTGTCAGGTGATAGGAAGGCGAGTGTCGTACCTACACTAATGTCTTCTGTCACCAACTGCCTCATCCAGTTGCAGATTCAATTCACCTCAGTTATGGGATCTTGGGGTAGTCATTTAAAGAGACTTAATCTTCTGTGAAGTAAAGAGATTGAATAAGTAGTGCTTTTCAATCCTGCTAACACTGGAACCTTAAGACAGAGAAGTACACACATCGACTCCTGCCCTTCTCACACCCATTGCAGACTTCATGACTAACAAGTCGCCAGAGGGTGGATGCAGACTCAGCTAGGCTGACAATGAGTTATTAATCTTCCAAGGCATTTGAACTTGGGCATTCATTCACTGTTAATTAACATTAGGGAGTTCTAATCCTGAGCACGTTCTGACCTTTCAGTCATTGCATTTAGTGCATCTGGTGATAGTAGTTACTGTCTGCACTGAATAAATAGGCTTTGTGTCTCTCAGTGTGGCCCAGAATGAATTCAAACCCAGACCGGGAGACTTTGAACACATTTTAGTCAAAACATTCTAATTCAAACTCAGCTTGAACCATACAAGGATTCCACACCATCCAATTAAAAATACACCATCACCAGGCGGTGGGGGCCCATGCCTTTAAGCCCAGCACTGGGGAGGCAGAGGCAGGTAGACCTGAGTTTGAGGCCAGCCTGCCTGGTCTACAGAGTGAGATCCAGGACAGGCTCCAAAACTACACAGACAAACCCTGTATCGAAAAACAAACAAAAATCCACCATCACTGGGCAGTGTGACACGTGCCTGTTGTCCCCCATATTCAAGAGGCTGAAGCGGGAGGATGACTTAAACACAGGCTTTTGGCACCAACTTGGGCAGCATAACAAGATTCCAGCTTATATAAATATAAGATAAAAAAAAAAAAAAACATTGTTTTGGGGCTCGGGGTGACCACCTAATATGTAGAAGCCCTGGAAGTCCCAGCACATCCCCATCAACTAGACGTAACAACCCATTCGTATAATTCAGCACAGTGGAAGTAGGGGCAGGGCTAGCATGGGATGATTTAAGACCTTGTCTCAAACAAAACAAAAAAGCCCAAACCAAAATCATCTTACACAGTAGTTCAGACAGATACTTCTGTCTTCCTTAGTATTCTACTGCTCTGAAGAGACACCATGACCATAGCAAACTATAAAGGAAAGCATTTAACTGGGGCCTTGCTGACAGTTTCAGAGGGCTAATCCATGGTCCTGTCAGGAAGCATCACAACAGGCAGGCAGGCAGGCACAGTGCTGCCACTAGCCAAGAGCTTCCATCCTGATTAGCAAGTTGGAGGCAGAGAGAACAAGACTGGGCTCGACATGAGGTTTTTTTGGTTTTTTGTTTGTTTGTTTGTTTTCTGGTTTTTCTAGACAGGGTTTCTCTGTAAACCAGGCCGGCCTTGAACTCAGAGATCCGCTTGGCTCTACCTCCCTAGTGCTGGGATTAAAGGCATGTGCCACCACTGCCCAGCTTGGCATGAGCTTTTAAAATCTCATAGCCCACCCCTAGTGACGCCCTTCTCCAACAAGACCACACTTTCTAATCCTCCTGAACAGTCCCATCAACTAGGAACCTAGTATTCAAATGTATGTCTATGGGTTCATTCTCATTTAAAGTACCACAAAGATAGAACATAAGCTCTCTAAAGCTTTATGTTTTAGGGGAGGGGGGCACTAGATCTTAGAACAGTATCACAGATTTTAGACATAACTGAAGAAGATTGGAAAATGTTTGTTGGTAGCCATCATCCCAGCTGCAGTCTCTAACATTGTGCTTTGATCTTTTTGGGGAGTGCAGTGGGGATCAAGACAGGGTTTCTCTTGTGTAATCCTGGCTGGCCTGGAACTCTCTCTGTAGACCAGGCTGGCCTCAAATCCAGAGGTCTGCCTGCCTCTGCCTCTGCCTCGAGGTCCTAGGAGTAAAGGCCTGCGTCACCAATGCCTGGTGAATTTTCTTTCTTTTTAATGATCTTCTATAAGGAAGCAGCCTTGGTTTAGGGCTCTGGGGCTTTGGAGAGTTGACTATCTACCTTCAGGCCATCCCAAAAAACCTTTCTGAACCCTTGTTGCTAAAATGGCTGCCATGCAAAAGTCATTTCCTTCAGGCCTTTGACACCCTTTGAAATGCTAATACAACAGTCTCCAATAGCTTGCGACTGATAATTGTGTGGGCTCTGTTAATCTAGAGCCATTGTTATGGGCTGAGTGTTTGTGTTTCACAAATTCCTATGTTAAATAACCCCTCCCCCGCCTAGTGTTGTGGAGTCTTTGGGAGGTGATTAGTTTGGGAGATAATGGGATGAACCCTTTGATGGGATGAGCATCCTTTAAGAGATCCGAGTGTCACACCCCACCCTATTCCCTTGCTTTTTAACTTCTCATTCTCAAAAACCAGGAGAATACATGTCCAGTTTAAGACAATGTACGGTTATAAAAATATGATGTGTGGTGTCCAGACACCACCTGAAGCACCCCAAGACCCCCCACCCCACTTGTTTTCTTCAGACTTCCCTGGCTGGCCAGGAGTTTGAGCCTCCTGCTGTAGTCTCCTGAGTGCTACCATTGTAGACTTGTACCGCCATGTTAGGTGTGAAGTCAGTCTCCGTTTGCTGGAATCTGAAAAAGAACTTAGCAAACCTTACCTTTTCCTGCATGGCAAACTCATTCTCAAATCCTTGACCTTTTTCTGCCAAAGCATTTATAAGTTTAAATGACTGGTTGTTCTCCTTAGCTGGTTGGGGGGGGGGCGTTGTTCTGTGTGTGTGTGTGTGTGTGTGTGTGTGTGTGTGTGTGTGTCAGAGTTTCATGTAGTCCAGGCAATCCTTGCCACACCCAGTCGAGGCAGTGCTGGGGACTGAACCCAGACCTTTGTAGACATATGCTGGTAAGCACTCTCCCAATTGAGTCATGCCCCAGCCCTTCTCTCTCAGCAAATTTTGGCAGGGTGGTTACTTTCAGGTCTCCTCTATTTCACTTGCAAAGGGTAAAAATTCCCTGTTCTTTTCTGAAAAGTGTCAGATCTTATTCCATTGTCTTTTTGTTCTAGAGACACGTGTGTGTGTGTGTGTGTGTGTGTGTGTGTGTGTGTGTGTGTGTGTGAGAGAGAGAGAGAGAGAGAGAGAGAGAGAGAGAGAGAGAGAGAGAGAGAGAGAGGAATTGATATCACATTTATTAATGACTAGAATTTGTGACATTGTGCTCTTGGATATCTTTGGGTTTCTTTTGTTATTAAAATATATTAATAAGGAAAATCTGATTAATTTGGCAGCCGTGGGGCCAATTTTATAACTCAGATTTTGCTGAGACCAGGAGCATCGGACTTAACAGGAAGCTTCAGGTACAGTGTTTCTTCTATATCTGGAACTTTTCCTTTGATTCCTTGCTTTAAGAGGCTGTTAAGCAGCCGGGCGGTAGTCAACCATGCCTTTAATCCCACCACTTGGGAGGCAGAGGCAGGAAGATCTCTGAGTTCCTGGCTAGTCAGGGTTACTCAGAGACCCTGCCTCAAAAAACAAAAACAAAAAAACAAAACAAACAAACAAAAACACTGTTAGGAGAGCTGCTTTCCCAGCCAAGCATGTTAACCCCAGCATGCAGGAGGTGGAGGCAGATGGATCTCTGAGTTTGAGGCCAGCCTGGTCTACATAGTAAATTACAGGCCAGGGCTACAAAGAGAGACCCTGTCTCAACATCCTCCACCCCCCAAAACAGCTGCTTTTCTCCCACACTGACTGTCAGCAGACTGGACCTCCAAAGAACCTTGTTAAAGGCAGGCAGCGTGTTAGACTCTTGCTCTCCAAGCTGAATTTGGCATACTTGTTTACCTCATTGCTGGGCTGGCTGCCCATTGGAAACATGGCTGTTGCTGGTATGCTCTGAAGAACAGCACATTCATATCCCAGCCATAGCATCCTCTGCAAGAAAGCCTGAGGTCCTTACTATTTCTGCTTTTCAGTTACCTTGTTCTCTCTATAAGTGAGTCTCTCCCGTCTGTCTTACCCACACTTAAAATCTAAAAGACACAGGAGCTGGGGTAAGACTGGAGGAGAGTTGGTTTCCAGATGACTCCCTGGGTCTTCAGAGAACATAACTATGCCAAACTGCCACTTTTAGCATATGTGTGGATACACACATGAGAGAGAGAAATAAAATTCAAAAAGAAATTGTAGCCTCCCTACCTATTGTTTTAAATAAATAAAACCCCTTCTAAAAACTGATGCTTTCTGCCGCTTGAATTTACTGAACAAAAGGACTGGATTCCCCACAGGACTTCTTCATCTTTATAAACTGAGTGAGCCATGTGCTTGAATGGTGAGGTGTGCTTGACCTAAGGGATTTGCCTACCACAAATGCCTGTGACCTCAATTGTTCACAGAAGTCTGCAGGATGGCCTCCATCCTGTGATGCCTAATCCTGGTCTAACCTAGCTCACCCATAGTATTAACAGCTGTTCCTGGAGAGACCTGATTGTTCTCAGGACCTTAGCCCATGTTGGCAAGCAGATGCCTGTTAACTGCTGGGCTGCTTGTCACCGTGGTACGTATCATCACTTCCATCTGTCAATTCTGCCATTCCAGAATGTCCAGTTCAAAGGCTGATGTTAAAGCAGTTTCAAAGCCAAAAGTACAGGTGCTTGTGTATCAGTGGCTAACTTACCATATTTTCATAATTCCTAATAGTATAAGTCTCAAGAAGACACTAAGAACTCGTTTTCAAAAGTATCCCAAGCTCTTATAAGGTACATCTTGCCCAAGACACATGATCATAAGCTCTGAGAACTTGTATATCTACCAGTGACTACTGAGAGCTTTAGATTATAGACACCAGTGAATTCTGAAAGTTCAGCATGTGTGTGACAGGCACGTGTCCAGATGTTTATAAATACTCTGTTTTCTTACAGATTATACCGAAAAGAAGTTCTACAGAAATTAATAGAAAAATGTGTCTCCAAAGGCTACGTCTTTCAGATGGAGATGATTGTTCGAGCAAGACAGTTGAATTACACCATTGGTGAGGTGAGTGAGTTGCTAAGTTCTGTGTCCTACTCCCCAAAAACAGAGGTTTATAAAAGCATAGCTCTCCTAACTGCTGAGTTAGCAGCATCTTAGACTTCCGGTTATTTGGAGTGTCCATACACGACAAGGTGAACATTCAGATGAGTGTGTTTGACCTACTGCAATTTAAACCAAGGCATGATTCCTTGTAAATAATGAAGTTTCTGGCACCTAGAGCTCTTTCTTCTGAATAGTCAGCTTTGCAGTATGAGCTTCTTGGCTGCTTTTCTTCTTAGTAAATGTTCAGGGTTACAAGGCACCAGCTGGAGGCAGGGTTTCAGGCTGGATGGTGAGTTATTAGAGATAACCCCATATCTAATACCAAAGCCTTACTCGTAGCAAGAAAACACCCCCTCCCAGAATGCCTCCTTCCTTGTGAACATTAGAAAATTTGTAATTTAACTCCACCGTGATCATTAAATGTAACAAACTGAAGGGAGAAAGAAGTGAAAGGTCATTTTACTTTAGAAATTTAAATGAACGACCATAATATTCGGGGTCAGTGCTTCTCAGACAGCTATGGATTTGAGTCAGAGGACTTATTTTAGATAATGTGCTAAAGGACAGTTACTTGAAGAACCCTGACTGTCAATGTACATGTCAGACTGGTGGTGTGGGTTGAAGCTTCGCTCTTGTATTGGGAATGCTGTAGTCCTAGCTTGCTGTATACTAATGTATATGTCTTTTTAACCAGGTTCCAATATCATTTGTGGATCGAGTTTACGGTGAATCCAAGTTGGGAGGAAATGAAATAGTCTCTTTCCTGAAAGGATTATTGACTCTCTTTGCTACTACATAAAAGAAATTATTCATTTATACTTACCGTGTTCATTTCAATTAAAAGTAAGAGAAGCCCAGGTGACTGATTTTTATCAATGTTCTCTTAACACATGAGCCCAAAGGTAAGGTGCATTTCATATGGATCATTTCTCTGGAGAAACTCCATTTTATATTTCAAATTAAAATTTAAAGTTATTGATTTAATGAGCAATGTTGTCAACTTTCATGTACATTGTGCTGTATTAAGACCTATAAATAAATGTATACAGGTTTTTTTGTAAAATGTTGCTGCTTTCATTAGATATATTGGTGCAGAGTTTCCTACGAGGAAGAATATGAAATACTCCATAAAACTAGGTTGTTAGTTCTTTATACCTAGATGTTTGAAAGGGAAGGTTAACTACATTTACAAAACACAGTTCATGTATGAACTGAAAAAGAAATTAAATTTCTGACCTTAAAGTACATCTGAGATTTCTGAACCAAGATAAAGTGGTGATCTGTACGCAGACCGAGAGTGCTAGCCTGGCAAGAATGCCAGGAAGCAGACTGCAGAGGATACATTGTGAGGTGGGCAAGAGCCTGGCAGTGGTTAGTACATAGCTGCTGGTTTGTTCCGTTTTTTCCTTTTGAGCACTAGCTTCTGTATCTTATCTTGTTTGATCTCAAAATACTTGTTTTTACATTATTTCAATACCTCAACAAACTTGCCAACATGACAAAAATGGATACTATTTTTCTCCGTCCAGAAGAATGTCCTGCTTGTTAAAATGAAGGATAAGTTGCTCCATGCAGCTGGGACAGACATTCCGTTTACCATCCTTCTCTAACTCTTAAGTCAGTACATTTCCATCTGCAGTGTCGCTTTGGAGTCATGGAGCATGTTTTAGGTTTTGAGTCAATACATGAGATCTAGTTGCCTGTCCTTTGCAAGAAAAAAGAGGAGGCATCTGCCTCTAGGTCACTTGATAATCACATTTAGCGAACTGAGTCTGACTATCAAAGAGCCCAAGTTGACTTCCAACTTCTTCTGTAGTCAGCTGGTCTTGAATTACTGGTCCTCTTGCCCGTCCTTGTCAAGTGCTGGGATTATGGGTGTGCACCATCCCTTAGACACATAACCTGTATATCTGTTTTCCCACCTTACTTTGGCTGCTAAAGAAATTGAAAGTCTTAAATTTTTGTTTCCATCTTTCTGGCTGATTGTAACAGGAATGAACATTGATTAAAATCTTCATTTATGTTGAGTATTAAAATCTTTCCAAGTAGTCCCCAGCTGGACCCATAGCACGCATTCCAATAAGGGCCACTACTGTGTTCCCCTTTGCCAAAAACTGTTGAGTGTTCATGAGGAAGTGACTTCTTCATCCTTAATAACTAGAAAGTTTATTAGTGTCCAATTAAAATTTTTTTAAAACCAAAGTCATAGGATTATAATATTCTGAAACTTTTTTTGAGTGCTGAGGAATCTTACCTGTTCTCTTGAAATGCAGCATTACGTAGTCAATGTCAAGTACATGGAGCAGAAGTCAAGTAGTCAGCTCAGAAGTCTCTGTAGAGACAGCATTGCTACCTCACACCTCACTGGAGCAGAGAACTTTGGTCTTCTTCATGTTCTCAGTACTTAGCTTCACAGTCATTGTCACTTGCTGGAGTTTCTCTGGGCATGTTTGAGCAGTGAACACCACCATCCAGAAGTCATTTAGAGGAGAATGTTGCCTAATTTTTATGCTGCATTTTTGTACTAATTCTGATGACATAAGCATGCACGTCTTTTTTTTTTTTTTTTTAAACCCCTCAATCTGAATCCAGCGTCTTTTGTGCTTCAAAGTGAAGGCAGTGATGAAATCCAGATTTTCTTCATACTGGTGTTATTGCTGTAGTGAGTGTCTAAGGAAAACTAGAGATGAATTTACTTTGCCTATTTCATATTCCCGTTGCCTATCTTCTACATTGTGCAGTTACCATATCTCTAGTCCTTTGATGAAAGAAAGGCCTTGCCACACCCCTTTTAAACAACTTCTGTCCCTTGTTTTCCACTGAGGCATTGGTTATGCTTTTATATATTTATTTATTTATATATATATATAGTAATACCTCCAGAAAACAATAGTGTCGGATAAAGGTTTGTTCAACTTCCTAACCAAACTCATATAGTTTGTCAGTCTTTCAAACTTGTAACTTAGGTCTAGAAACCACCTATAGGAAAAAGTGGGTGTGGCCAGTCCTTCACAACTTCACTTGCTACTTTTCAAAGCACTTAGTCATCCATATACTCTAGGGGAACTACTTCATTTAAAGTGGACCCAAGGGTGTTGATGTTGACATGGTGTGTTGGGGTTGATCCAAAGTGACAAAGCCAACAGTCCACATATAGTCATGTGTCCAAATTGTGGGAGCACTGACTACAGAGGGTTAGCGCCAGAACATCCTTAGGCATCGCCAGTCCGATGGCCTCAACTCTACAAACCCCACTTTTTTTTTTTAAGTCAAGGAGAAGTGGCCATTTGATGACTTGGAAGAGTATCTTGAGTAAAGCTGAGCCCTTGTCCATCTGTTGTTCCACACCAATCCGCCGGAAGAGCTGACATGGCCCCAGAGCTGTGTCATCTCAAGAGAATGTGTGAAGCACGAGGGCCTCACACCTCAGTCAAGGCTGGAGTCTCAGGCTCAGCCCTTGGCCTTGCCTCAGCCTGTGAGAGCACGCTCTCTGGGCACGTGGGGCTGCAGGGCTGCCCCACACCCTCCCTCCAGATGTAGTCCAGGCCCAGATGGGCCCGCGCAGGGATCCCCAGCACAGCCACCTGAGTGATTGTCGGAGCGTGCTGCGGCCCGCTGCTTCTGCCTCCGCAGGCGGCGCTGCGGCCAGAGGAAGGCACCCAGGAGCGCACTGCGGCCATTATCCACGGCGCCTCCTAGTGGGTCAATGGCAAAGCCTCCAAATTCTCGCGAGAGCTCCCCCTCAGTGGGGATTATATAATCTCCCCAGGCGAGGCTGGGGGTGCTGAAGGCACCCTCCCACCAGACAAGTAAGGGTCCGTGCAGCAGAGGCCGGAGAGCAGCCCCTGGGGTCCCCGTGCAGGGGGCGCTGGCCCCCACCGCCCCCCCTCCCGCTTAGCTGGACAATGAGTCCTCTTATGCTAATGAGGCGCTTACGTCACTTCCGCTCTTTCTCGGCCGCCATTTTGGCTAGGGCAGGTTCGGGGACTCGCTCCGAGGCGCTTGTATTGTCTGCTGAGGGGAGACGCGGGACCAGCCCCCTCCCCCGCCCGCCGCCGCCGCCACTGCCGCCGGCCCGGTCTACCCGCCGCCGCCGCCGGGACCCATGAGCTGAGCGCCCGCCCCCCGGCCGCCGCCATCTTGGCCCCCTCCCCCTCGGCGCCGCGCTCGGGGGCTCTGGCGTCTCCTCAGACACAGCTCCCTCTCTCGGTCCCCGCCGCCGAGGAGCCGCGCGGCTGCCGCCGCCGCCCGCCCGCCCGCCCGCGACGGTGAAGCCGCGGCCCCACGCCCGCCGCCGCCCTCCGCCCCTCCTTTGTCTGCACTGCCCGCGCCGCCGCCCGCCGCTCTGCTGCGCCCGCCGCGCCCCCCGGCAGCAGCCGCGGCCGCGGCTCGAGCCGGAGCCCGAGCGCGACGAGGCCCCGGGCGCGTCCTCGCCGCCATCGCCGTGCCGCCGCCCGCCCGCCGCCGCCGCCGCCGGGCCCCGGAGCACGCCGGCCCCGCGCACGCCTCGAGGCCGAGCCAAGGTAAGCCTGCGGCCCTGCCCTGCCCGCCTCCGGCCCCGGGCGCGGTCATTGTGCTCGGCGCGCACACTCGGCTCTGCACCGGCCTCTGCCCTCCCGCGGCCCGACCCCCGTCTCCGCCCCGCGAGGCCGCAGGCCACCCAAGGCTTCGGCGGCTGGTGGCATCTTCCCGCACCCACCCCGCCCCCAGCAGTACCCCGCGCTCCCGTCTCCCCAAGAACTGATCCCCTCCCGCCCCTTCCCCCCCACGCACGCCCCCAGTCCCCGGAACCAGCTTTCTGCCAGGTCTGCCCACCCTAGACCTGGGGGGGGAGGGGGGAAGGCCTGGGGGGCGGGGAGTGCATGGCACAGAGTGAAAGTCTTGGCCACCCCGACAACATGCCAGCCTCCCTCCCATCCTAACAGCCACAGTCCTTCGCCAGCCCCGCTCTCGGTCTCGGCTGCCTGCTCAGCACCACCTCTTTCTGATCCTCAACTTTGCAGTCAGAAAATGGAAATGCAGAAAGCCGCGAAAAGATTTCTGTCGAATGCAATGAATGGGGAGTAGTTCTCTGAGCACCCTCTCATTCACCTCTTCTTTCCTCTGGGCTGCCTGTCCTTCTCTCCCCCCACCCCGCAACCTGGATGCCTGTCTGGTAGAAAAGGCGCGATTGCTTCTCTTCCTCTTCTGTCCAGGATCGGGCTCTGAAGTCTAACACCCTTTTTAACCTCACTCCCTGCCACACTCCCCAGTTCTTCTCAGTGTTCTTCAGTCACCAGTTCCTCTGGACAGTTCTTGTCATAACCCCATTTCACAGACAAAGGCTTAGGAGGGAAAAAGAACCAAACTGTTTCCTGTGTTAGCCATTTTAATGCTGTCCAGTCCCCAAAGCCCAGTTCCTATCCCTGATGCTTCTTGTGCCTGTGTCTTGAACCTTCAAAATGGTGTGTGTGGGGGGGGGTGTCTCTTGGATAGCTTTGTGCAGTTTCTTTATAAATCTGCATTGTTGCTTCTGGTTTATGGCCATGAAGAAAATACCAGCCCCCACCCAAAATGCACCGCAGCCAAGTCGGTTAAAGGCAATGAGTGTTGGAGTCAGTAGGGGGCGCATTCTCTGCACTGGGTAAGGCTGCAGAGGGGGGAAGGGCCCCAGAACTAGAACAGGATGTGCTTAACAGCGCCTTCTACAGACCATGCGAAAATGGGCCCAGCAAGACTTGCACCTAGTTGAGCTGACAGACCGCAACATGGCGAAGGATTAAGTGAGTCTAAAGGGAGATTTATTTAAGAAAGCCACTTCAACGTTTGGAAAGTTCTTTGTACTTTTTCCAAACTGTTCACCCTCAGACTTTGGTTGCTGATCAGTCACTTTGGTGCACATCCTTAGGTCATAGGTCCCTTTCTCAAGAATCCTTTCACCTTAGAGTTTGAATGTGTTGACATCTCTTTCCTAGGACAGATGGTAAAGGGGGTTGTTTAAAACCTGAAAGTAATGGACTTGAGCTATCACTGGTCAATCCAAATCTCTCCAACTCTTTTAAGAGTGAAAAGTCATTCTTGAGAGGTTTTTGTGGGGTGGTGATTTTCATAGCCATGAGAGATGGGTGTCATGATTTGCAAGGCTTTGTTGGTAAACATCAGGCCCCTATTGAGTTCCTCATTGTCAAACTTGATAGAGTTGATTGCAAATTTTTGTTGCCTTCCAACTTCATTCAGCCTTCCAGCCATACATTACCTCAGTAGCCAACTGCCTTTGCAAGTGTTGACGCCAGTCTTGGTATGCACCCACTTTCTTAGGGTGTGTGGATATCTGTAGATTTTACTCCTGTTGTTATTTCCATAGGTGTGAGATGCACAATACGAAACCTAAGCCCCAACTTTTACACCGTGATGCACAGGGTTGCACTTTTTGTACTGAACTGATAGGTGGCCTAGTGGTTATTCCCTGTACTGCCATTTTGAGGATCTGGACTCCGTTCTCTGCCTTGCTCTTTGGACTACATTGTCAATTCACACCGGTGGGTATATCATTTTGGAGGGTGGGGACTGCAGCATCAGGGAAGCCAGAGACTTCCTCCTTGGTCACCACCAAAACCTACACTTCCAAAATTTCAGCTTAGCCACATTCCTCAAAGAACCAGTTAGAGCTGGTTGCAGTAGTGGGTTCTGAGCATTTAAGAAATGTGGCTCTTTCAAGAGAAAATTTCAAAGTTAATGGTGTCATTATAATCATTTGCATTCTGCACTATTGGGAATAAAGTTTTTAGTAGTTAAACTCAGGACTTGCTAAGTTTTTGCCTTACTTACTTACTTACTTGATTAAAAGGGGCTGGAATGGATCATTGGTAGAGATCGTAGCTAGCCTGGTAGGAGTTCCTGGATTTGATCTGCTTGGGAGGATTGACAGTGGGTGTTGATACACCTGTGGATACTTTATTCTACTGTTACAAACATCTTACGTGGGCATGTCAAGATAAATTTATGGGATGCCGAATGGATATATATGATACATAGTTAACCATTTGGTGCTTGAAGATGATTTTTTCTTTGTTAGATAGTTGCTGAGTGAAAAGGAGGCACCCTGGTCTTGGTGCCAGTGTTGCTCTAAGAGACTGCATGACTTCACATTTTATTTATTTATATGTCTTTGGTATTTACAGATTCCAATATTAAATACAAATAGCATGTTTTTTTAAGATGTTTTCTATGTACATTGGGATTTTGCCTGTATGGATGTCTTTGTGAAGATGCCAAATCCCCTAGAACTGGAGTTACAGACAGTTGTGAGCTGCCATGTGGGTGCTGGGAATTGAACCTGGTTCCTTTAGAAGAACAACCAGTGCTCTTAACCGCTGAGCCATCTCTCCAGCCCCAGTTACCTAATTCTTAAAGTGAATAATAAAGTTTGAGGATATGTTTGAGGTCAAGTTTGCAAATGTGATTTTGTTCATTCTAATAAGTGAAATACAGTGTTAGTTAATGGTGGTGGCCATTTTCCTTCAGGGAACTTTGAGCTGTGCACATGTGTGTACACTCAAGTTTGAACAGTTAACTGAGTTTGACACAAAAAGAGGGAGGGCAGGCACACTTGAGTTTGAAAGCAGACATTTGTTTTTAGATTTGTGTGAGTGTTTTGTCTACATGTTTAGATGTGCAGTGTGTGCATGCAGAGCCTGTGGAGTCTAGACGAGAGCAGTCGGTCTCCTGGAATTTGAGTTACTGATGGTTGTGAGCTGCCATGTGGGTGCTGAGAACCCAACTCGGTCCTCTGCAAGAGCAGCAGTGCCCTTAACAGCTGAGCCATCCTAGCCCAGTGAAAGCTGAGATTAGAGTCTGTGAACTAAAGATTCTTTTGAATAGCCTCAATTAACTAGACTAAGGAAGTGGGTCTTCTGTTTAATAACTTTCTTATCTTGATTTGTTGAAAAATTTTCTTCCAACTACTGTCATAGTCTTCAAAGACATTGAAAATAACCAGATCTTCTTAAATCTTGTTTCTCAAGACCTTACGTAGAAAATGCAGTAGATAGGGTTGTTGAAGTCATTGGTTGGTCGTATAATAAAACACCCACGTGGACTGATTTTGCTTAGATTTCTTTTTCTCTTCCTAAACCAGAGTCAGCAAAAATTCTGATAGCATTTTAACTTGACAATGTTGAACAGGTTTTGTTTCCACAAAAGTGTAAAAGTAATTGACCAATAAGCTTAATTACTGAAAGTGTAGATATATACAGTAGACCACAAATAAAATTGTTAACTTCCTTGTAGCAAATCTCTTAAATACCTGTTAAAAAGTATTCAGTCTTTAGAAAACAAAAATGTTCAGAATTATACATTATCTAAATGCCGATGTCTACAATACAAATTCAGTTGTGAGAAGTTACAACTTGAGAAATAGCTGGTTTATTATAAATGAAAAAGTGGAAACTAGTATTTGGTAAGTTTAAAAAAATGAAAAACTTGACAAATTTAAGTAGTGTCTTTTTGGTGTGTGTTTGTTTTTGCTTAACTATAGTTGAAGCCCTAGCATTTTGAGCTCATTACTTGGGTGTATATGGATGTGTTTATACCCACCCCCCCCCCCCCAAAAAAAAACCAGTTGGGATTTCTTTAAGAGTTGAGAATGACTGTCACACTAACACAAATAAAATATTTAAGAATTAGAAACGTGGTTTGTGATAATTCTTAGCATTAAAGAAAAATTGAAAGTTTTTTTTAAATAAATATTAGAAGCTCATTTGTTGTTCTCCCCATAGTGTCCATGACTGTTTTACAGTAAGCTACTTGTTAAGTCAGAATACGAGTGGCATAAAGCCTTTTGTACTTTCTGGAAGATAAATACTTTTCAGTAGAGTTTAATTTTCATTGGCTTGTCCAGAAGACATGTTAGGGGGAAAGTTGCTCCCAAATGTGGATAATTTTAGTGAGACTGAAAGAACTTGACATTTTGTTGCTATTACATAAACTTGGAAAGCTTTTCCTTGGGTTTTGTAAGCACTTATGATGGCCCTGCAGCTAGTGTCACATCCCTTGCTGAGGTTTATATCATTTTTCATGTTGTCATTATGGAAATGTGGTTTATGAAGCTAGTATAAACTGAGGCTAGCTAACCAAGTGGATGCTTCAGTAGGGTTATTGACTTAATTGCAAATTGGGTTCCCTATCTTGATTGTGAAAACTCCATCTAAGTAAGCCATCCATGTCTTGTCCAGGCTTTGGGCTTTTGGTTTTTGTTATTTTTGAGTGTCTTAGTGCTCCTCCCAACTGCCCTTTCATGACCTACCTGGTTTAGTGAGACTATTTCTGTCCCTTTGTAAGGAAAGATTCTAACATATATTAGCCTGCTTCCTGCAGTTAGGAATGGCTACATCACCTTGATTGTGCAGAGGAGATAGGAGGTGGGAGGGGCTAGTCTCAGACAGGATGTGAGCCACAGTCTTGTTCTTGTCAGTGAAAAGTGAAAAATGAGTACGAGACCATTCAGGTTCCTTCATCCTGGTGTGTGATCTCAGTCCTTTTCCTTTTGAGAGGCACTCCCCTGTTTCCCTCGTGTTGTTCATCTTTCCCTTCTGAGACAGTTGGTAGAAGAGTCCTGGAACTTGGAAAGAGGATCAGCAATGTTCCAGAAATGTGTTTGGGGAGAAAAGAGTAGCATATAAGACCTTGGAGATAGAGCTTTTGAAGGAAGGCTGAATCGCTACACATCTTGATACTTTCTCCTTAGGCTAGGGTATAGATTTGTAATTGACTCCTGGTGGGGAGTTAGGTGTCACTTCTCGTGAGCCTTGGCTGGTAGCCTATGGTGTAGGAATAGGGACCCATTCCTTGATTTTAGAGTATTAAGTAAGATGGTGGCTGGAGAGATGGTTCTGTGGTTAAGAATATGTCCTATAGAGAACCAGAGTTCCCAGCGCCCATGTCATGTGCCTCAAAACCATCTGTAACTCCAGCTCCAGAGTATCCAACAACACCTGGCCTCCACAGGCACATGCCCTCACTCCCACACAAACACACATGAATGCACACTAAAAACAAGTCCAAAAGAAGAGTAAAATGTAATGTTTAATTGGTTTGGCTTTCTAGTGTTTTAAAAACCATTCTTTCAGCACTGTCTTTGTTTTGAGAATCAAGGCACCACTATGTATAGCAGTATAGTGAGCCACCGGCTCTGTCAGGTGTCCAGGCCTGTGCTTGGGACGCTTGATGTTTGTTTATTGGGTTTTTATTTTATTTTATGTGTCTGAGTGTTTTGCCTGTAAGTGTCTAATCCATGTGTGTACCTGATACCTGTGGAGGTTGGAAGGAGGGTGTTGGATCCCCTGAAACTGGAGTTACAGGTGGTTGTGAGCTGTGGGTGGTGGGAACTCAGCTTGGATCCTGGAAGAGCCAGTAGTGCTCTTTCTTTAACTGCACTCGGAGCCATCTTTCCAGTCAGTGCTGGGGACTCTTTGGATGCTCCTGTGAGCTGGTCACTGCACAACCCATCGAGAGCAGGGTGGGAGCTGTGCGGGCTGCAGTAGTGCTTCTGGAGTTAGCTGTCCAGGGTCTGAAAGAGAACTTGCTCAGGTCCTGTTGCTTCTCCCAAAGCTTTGGGTTGTCTGGTTCCTGTTCTCACTCTGCTGAGTGGTGACTTCGCTTAAAATCTCAGCTTTTGTCCTCTCTTTCCAAATTCCTCCGAGCCTTTGCTTCCTGTGGGAGTCTGTATTGTTCTCTCTGGTGGGAGCTGTGACTGGAGAGCTTTGTGATTGATCTCTTTTGAAACAATATACCAGGAAAAACTTACATGTGGTGCTGTGGCTGCTTCTATTTAAATTTTAAATCACAGTTGTGAATTCTGAGTTAGTAGAGGTCTTATTCCTGTGAAAGGTGAGCTATGTTCCAATGCAAGAAGTGTCCCAAATTATTAAACAGCAGGTACAAAAGGCAAATGAAATGCCTCTGGTTAAGCCAGCAAGTGGTGAAAACCGCTACATCACATTGGTTTTGAAAAAAACTGCCTTGAATCCCTAGCACTGCAGAATCCCTGTGTGGTAGTGCATGGCTTTCTTGTACTCAGCACCCAGGAAGTAGGGGCAGGAGGATTGGAAGTTAATGGTCTTTCTCTATGTGCCTTTTGTTAAACCTTGACCCTGAGGGGTGGTTTAGATAACATGGTTTAGGTATACTGTCTGTTATTTAAGAATGGTACAGAAAATAAGTCCTCATCGCTGTGGAAAGTTACTCCTGAGTGGTTTTGATAGATAAATTAGAATATTAAAATAATGTAGTTACACAGCATTGAGATACAATGTTGCTTTACTCTCATGATTATAAATGAACATGTTTGCTGTGCATAGGCCAACTGAGTATTTGAATTGCCTTTTTTCAGGTTCCTCTTAAACCAGGTTATCCACTATAATATACTGACAAGGACATGCCTCTTAAGCCTGTGGAGCAAATAAAATAATAGCTCTTAAATTGATGAGGGGCTAAGGGGAGACCTTTGGTGTCTCAGCTTTCACCTTGTTCCTTGGACATGTGTGTTGGGATGTGAATCTTAAAAGTTACTCAGCTAAGGTGTGAGTATGTGCAAAAGTCTCATTAAATAAACATTTGAAGTACCACTAAGTGTAAAGACTAGAATGTACTAACTTGAATAGTTCTGCTAAGTATACCTAAATTATTGCCCCAAAATACTACGGTGTGTCTGTGAGTACAGATGCATATTATACTGTATACAGAGAGAACTTTTACTATGGCAACCACAGCTGTTTCTCAGGAATAAGGTAGCCTAGACTTTCTACCAGGTTATTAGAATGTTCAGAGTGTCTGATCTGGCTTCAGAAACAATGGGAACTGCTTTAGTACTGACCTGACTTAATCCTGACACTTGAACAGTACGACCATGTGTGTTTTTCTTTGACACAGCGTCCCACTGTGTGGTCCTGGCTGGCCTCAAACTCACAGAGATCCACCTGCCTCTTTCTCCCAACTCCTGGAATGAAGATGTGCACCACCACACCTGGACAAGAATTTAGATTGATTTATTTATTTTTAACGTGTTTGTGTGAATGTCTGTGTGAGTAAATGTGGACGCCGGTAATCTAGAAGAGCACATCTGACTTCGTAGTTGCTGGGAACCAGACTCCAGCCCTGTCATATCACGTTAGGAAATAGACTTGTAGAGGCTAAGGAACATTTTTAGGGTCGCAGAGCAAGGAATTCAACACAAGTCTGTTTAGCTCCTGGGTAGATTCTCACTCACTGCATTTTACCATCTTTTCTAGCAAATAGCAGCTTTACTGACAACCCTACCTCTCAAGAAGTTTGACATTGAAGTCTATATACCAAACCAGGTATGTTTTGGTCTGTGAACACAACTGTCTCACCAGAAGACAAAAATTTTGATTCAGGACAAATGTGCCTTTAATCTTAGCAGAGTTTGGGGCTAGTCTGATCTACAAAGCAAATTCTAGGCCAGCCATGGATATATAGAGACACTCCATCTCAAAAAAAAAAGTTGCCGGGCAGTGGTGGCGCACGCCTTTAATCCCAGCACTTGGGAGGCAGAGCCAGGCGGATCTCTGTGAGTTCCAGGCCAGCCTGGGCTACCAAGTGAGTCCCAGGAAAGGCGCAAAGCTACACAGAGAAACCCTGTCTCGAAAAATCAAAAAAAAAAAAAAAAAGTTTTGATTTTTAATTGGGGCTATAAGTTGCACACCTGAAACAGTTCTGTCTCTTCCTTTGCTGTGCCCTCACTGTCTGAACTCACACTTAAGGAACAAACTTAAGGCTCCACAGACGTTTCAGAGAAGAGTGAGGAGTCTAGAATGGTCTTAACAATACCTTGAGTGGTTCTCAGGTTGGCTAATTCTGGTATCAGTCAGCCAGACTAAAACTACTAAAGTGCCTGTAACTTCTTGGGTTTTAGGACTATAACTTAGTGTGGTAGTCCTTGCCTGGCTTGTCTAGGTTTAATCACACACAAACCCATGTTAGTATGTTGGTGTGTGTGACTTCTCTTTCTATACCTGTAAGTAGACATGGCACCAAACTGTAGCTTCACATTCTAATCATCACCCCACTTGTCCAGCTTTGCCATTCAAACTCGGTGCAGGGCTCGCCAGGGCTCGGCTTTCCTGCCTCTGGCACCGTGGCCATGCCCACTAGCTGGGAGCCAGGCCCTGACAGTAGCTTCTACTTCTGAAAATGTTTCTGACATGGCACCCCTTTTGCTGTTGGTGTTTGTGAGTGTCCTGTCTGTGAGCCTTATGTGGGCAGGCCCTTGTTCATTCAGTCTGTTTTCTTTGTAGCAGCCACTGGTATAGGTGACAGGAACACCAAGAATGTCCTTTTTTTTTTTTTGGTTTTTCGAGACAGGGTTTCTCTGTGTAGCTTTGCGCCTTTCCTGGAGTTCACTTGGTAGCCCAGGCTGGCCTCGAACTCACAGAGATCCGCCTGCCTCTGCCTCCCGAGTGCTGGGATTAAAGGCGTGCGCCACCAACGCCCGGCCAAGAATGTCCTTTTTAATGGGTATTGTTTGTCTTGAATAAGGAGATGGTTTCTTTTACCTTAAGGCAGCAGTTCTCAACCTGTGGGTCTCAACCCCATAAGGGGTCACCTATCAGATATTTACATTACAGTTCATAACAATAGCAAAATTACAGTTATGAAGTAGCAACAAATTAATTGGAATGTTTGAAATCACCTGTGGTGATCATTTGACATGAAAACTGCTAAAATGGTGTCGTTGTCATTGTGGTAGTTGGTGATATGAGGAGCAGCTGTTTAAGTTCGGTAGTTTCCTGGGGTGCTGGGGTGCTGCTGTGCAGCAGTAGTCCTTCTGTTCCCTTTGAAGGTGCGCCCACTTCACTTTCCCTGAGATGTCCCTTCTATTGAAGTGAAACTTTTGAAACTACTAGGAAGAAAAGTAAAGTGAAATTTAAATTCAACACATGAGATTTTTCTGAAGGTGGTCTCTGTGAATTCACATGCTCAATTTTGCCAAACAAAAGCGGAGTTGAACTTGTAATCTGTCATCTGAGACAGAAGGCATTAAGACCTTCATTGTTAATGATACTGCTCTTGGCTTCTAGAAATGGAGCCAATTTGCCAAGAAAGCTGTCTAGTTTTTTGTTTTTTTAAGTACTTAAAAGTTTTGGGGCTACCCAGCCAAGTTCCATTTGCTATATTACCACAAAGTAACTCACCAACAGTATCTAGATTGTTCTGTAAACATGTCAAGATCATCCTGCTAGATTGTATCTAAGAATTTGCTCTAGAAACTCATCCTAGTCCAGAAAATCTTAACAGGTGTACAGTAATCACCATTTTGACTAAGAGCCATCAGTGATAAATTCCCCTGGTTTTGAACACCGACTGCTGTTTAAAATTATCTCCCTGGTCTACTGTGTAAATTCCAGGACAACTTGGGCTACACAGAGAAACCCTGTCTTGAAAAACAAAAACAAAAAATTATTCCTCAGGCTTTGAGTGTTGGCACAAGCTTCTAATTCCAGCGCTCAGGAGGCAAAAGAAGGTGGATCTTTGTGCGTAGGAGGCCAGCCAGGGCCATGCATAGTTCATATATTATTGTTGGCTTTTAATTTTTGTTTTGTTTCAGTATTTATGTATTTTATGTATGTCTGCATGATGTATGTCTGCATGACAGAAGAGGGCACCAGATCTTATTGCAGGTGGTTGTGAGCCACCATGTGGGTGCTGGGAGTGGAACTCAGGACCTCTGGAAGAGCAGCGAGTGCTGAGCCATCTCCCCAGCCCTGTTTTTGTTTTTTTAATGTGTGTTTGTCTGTATGTGCACCACATGCAGTAATGCCAAAGAAGCCATTAGAGGTTGTCAGGTTGTCTGTGGAAGTGGAATTACAGGTGATGGTGAGCCATCAATATGGGTGCTAGAGACTTGTCTTCTGGAAGAGCAGCAAGTGCACTTAACTGCTGACCCATCTTTCCAGTCCTAAATTGTTTCTTGTCTTTGTGACTGGGTCTGATATGATCCAGGATGGCCTTGAACTCCTGATGCTCTTGCCCTCACTTTCCAAATGCTGGGATTACAGGCATGCGCCCCCTGTTGGTTTATAAAAGGGAAAACATTAGTGGGGTGTAACACTTAGACTATGCAATAACTTGGGTTTAGTCTCTAACACAAAAAAATCTGCCAGGTGGTGGTAGTGCACACCTTTGATCCAGCACTTGGGAGGCAGAGCTGGGCGGATCTCTGAGTTCGAGGCCAGCCTGGTCTACAGAGTGAGATCCATGACAGGCACCAAAACTACACAGAAACCGTGTCTCAAAAAACGGGAAAAAAGCCGGGCGGTGGTGGCGCACGCCTTTAATCCCAGCACTCGGGAGGCAGAGGCAGGCGGATCTCTGTGAGTTCGAGGCCAGCCTGGGCTACCAAGTGAGTTCCAGGAAAAGGCGCAAAGCTACACGAGAAACCCTGTCTTGAAAAACCAAAAACAGGAAAAAAAAAAAAAAAAAGAAAAGAAAGAAAGAAAATCCAATTAGTGTGCATAAAAATCTAGACTGTGTATTGTGTTGTCATGCCTTTGAGTGATGTGAGAATTTTACTTTATATTTTGGGATTTTGTTACTTTGGTAACAGCTTTCCCACTTAGAGTACACAGTTCAATAGGGTGGCACCTATTGCAACAATAGGCAGAACACCTTTCTCCCCCAGGAAGAAGCCTGGTGCCCATCAGCAGCCCCCGCCCCCATTCTCCCACCTTTCACAGGCTGTCCTGGTCTCTACCTGAAGAGTCACTTCTACATATTTTGTAGAAACAAGGTCAAATAACTATGGCCTTTTACGACTGGATTGATTGACCTAGCATGTTTCAAAAGTTCATCTGTGCTAGGGACCTGTGTAGTACTTTGGGAAAAGGAGCCTAGTCGTAGTTGAACAGTCTTATATATCCTCCTAACAATCAACAGACAACAGTTTCAAAGCCTCTGCCTTCCCCAAGTAGCTTTCAGAAAAACAGTAACGGCAGGAGTACAATGGTACACATCTGTAATCCCAGTGCTTAAGAAGTTCAGAAGTACAAGGTTACTCTGCTACAGCGACAGCCTTGGTTGGCTGCATGAGAACTTATTTCCTCCAAAAACTGCTGGGAAGGTGATAGAAGACATTTGGTTTTTGAAAAGCTGATTTCAAAGTGGTCTTGGGGGAGAGGGTGTATGTAATACTCAGTAGTGGAGTGCTTGCCCAATGTGTGTAACACTGGATTTCAGCTAGCACCGAAGAAAGGCAAAGCTGTCGGGTGCCATTTTCTGTTTGTGAAACAATAGCATTATGAATTGAATAGAAAGATTCTTCAGTGCCACAAGATGGCTCATTACTGAGACTCACATGATAGAAAACTTTTTTTTGTTGTTGTTTTGTTTTCTTTTCTTTTTTGTTTTTTTGAGGCAGGGTTTCTCCTTGTAGTTTTGGTGCCTATCCTGGATCTCACTCTGTAGACCAGGCTGGCCTCGAACTCACAGAGATCTGCCTGCCTCTGCCTCCCAAGTGCTGGGATTAAAGGCATGCGCCACCACCGCCCGGTGAGAACTAACTCTTAAAAGTTGTTCTCTGACCTGCCCATGTGTGCCCTACATACACAAGTTTAATTTCTGGGTTTTTTGTTTGTTTGTTTGTTTGTTTTTTGTTGTTGTTTTTGCCTATTTGTTTTGGTGGGTTTTTGTTTTTTGGAGCTGAGGATCAAACCCAGGACCTTGTGCTTGCTAGGCAAGTGCTCTACCAAGACCTAAATCCCCAACCCCTTGTTTTGGTTTTTGGTTGTTTTTTTTTGTTTGTTTGTTTTTTTGGTGTGTGTGTGTGTGTGTGTGTGTGTGTGTGTGTGTGTGTGTGTGTGTTTAAAAAAGAAAACCTTCAGTGTTGTTACTTAGTGGCCATTAGCGTCCTAGCTGATTTGAGAGTACATCTTGTCCTCATCTGTGTCCTTGTTCTCTTTTGGATGTTATGGGATCATCTGGCTGACCTTAGATGTTACAGGTTCTTAATCTCTGTGTGCACACCACAGGCTTGACTGAAAACTCGGGACCAGTTCACTTGTGGCAGTGATGTTAGGTGCAGCACCTCAGGTGTGGTCTTTTTTCTAGTTACCCATAGATGTATGAAGTGGCTTTCACCAAGCATAACTATTTTAGGAGAATTAATTTAAAAATAATGTCTAATGCCGGCGGTGGTGGCGCACGCCTTTAATCCCAGCACTCGGAGGCAGAGCCAGGCGGATCTCTGTGAGTTCGAGGCCAGCCTGGTCTCCAAAGTGAGTTCCAGGAAAGGCGCAAAACTACACAGAGAAACCCTGTCTCGAAAAACCAAAAAAAATAAATAAATAAAATAAAAATAAAAATAATGTCTAAAGCCAGGCGGTGTTGGCGCACTCCTTTAATCCCAGCACTCGGAAGGCAGAGGCAGGCGGATATCTGTGAGTTTGAGGTCAGCCTGGGCTACAGAGTGAGTTCCCGGAAAGGCTCCAAAGCTACACAGAGAAAGCCTGTCTCAAAAAAAACCAAACAAAATAAAAATAATGTCTAGAATTAGTGTTGCTTCTCTGTCTTCTGCTTTTGTCACATCCAAGGTAACCAATTCACACAGGGCCAACCACAGAGATTGGCAAACTGTAGCCTGTCCATTGAGAATGACTTGAAGATCACTGAGATGATGCGGGGATGGCCAAAAGAATTGATCAGAGGGAGAATGAGGGAGATGTCTTTAATTTGCAAGGTTGATGTCTAACAGTGGTTCTGAAAATAGTATATTTGTGTCGTCATTTGCTTAAACACACTTGTTTATTGGGGGTGCCACTCTGCATGTGTGGAGGTCAGAGAATTGACTACAGGAGTCAGTTTTGTCTTTTCCATCAAGCAGGTCTTAAGGATTGAACTCAAATCACCATGGCAAGTGTCTTTTACTCAACAAACCAGCTGGCTAGCCCTACACCTAAAGTTTTCTTTTTACTTTAAATTCATGTTTGTGGATTTTTGCCTACATGTCTGCACTGTGTTGTGCCTGGTGCCCTCAGAAACCCAAAAAAGGCATCAGATCCCCTAAAACTACGGTTACAAACAGTTGTGAACTGCTGTGTGAGTACTGGGAATCCCACCTGGTTCCTCTTGAAAAGCAACCAGTGCTCTTAACCTCTGAGCATCTCTCTGGCTCCTGGGCTTTATTTAATCTGTCTTGTTGCAGTTTTATCTAATGGAGAACATTCTGGGTAGCCAGAATCAGTCACTGTTGTGGTTGTGGTCAAGAGAAGGAGAGATGTTAGAGCAGCCCTTCTGTGGGAGCTCCCAAAGGGCTCTCCCCATGCTAACAGAGGGAAAAGAAAAGGGTCTGTAGGCTGTAGATGATTACTTTCAGATTGAAAAGAGCCTTTGATAGGGTGGCTTGCTGGATGGAAGGTTCTAGGAAGGCTTTGTAGGGTTAATTTTCAAAGAAAAAAAGTACAAATAGTATGTAATGGTATGTGCCTTTAACCTAGCACTGGGGAGGCAGAGGCAGGTGGATCTGTTGAGTTCAAGCACAGCCAGCTATAAAGAAAGACCCTGGGCCGGGCGGTGGTGGCACACACCTTTAATCCCAGCACTCGGGAGGCAGAGGCAGGCGGATCTCTGTGAGTTCGAGGCCAGCCTGGGCTACCAAGTGAGTTCCAGGAAAGGCGCAAAGCTACACAGAGGAAACCTTGTCTCGAAAAACCAAAGAAAGAAAGAAAGAAAGAAAGAAAGAGAGAGAGAGAGAGAGAGAGAGAGAGAGAGAGAAAGAAAGACCCTGTACAAGATAAGTACAAATATATAAACCTTACAAGTATTTTAATTAATAAAATAGGCTTAAAGAAATAAGGTATGGGGGCTAGAGAGTTGGCTCAGTGGTTAAGAGCAGTGGCTATTCTTCCAGAGGACCTGGGTTCCATTCCCAGCAACGACATAGTGGCTCACAACTGCCTATAACTACCTCCAGAGAATCCAACACCTTCACACAGATATACATGCATGCAAAACACTAATGCATATAAAATAAAAATCATTTTGTAAAAAAGAAACAAGGTATGTGTTCACTGCTTCCCCAGATAGTTGGGCAAGAGGCTAGAGTCTGAAGACTAAGAGAGTTTTGCTGTGGCTATAATTTCTTAAAATATTTTATTTCGTGTGGGCATGGTATGTATGTGAAGATTAGAGGACAAATCTCAGGAGTGGGTTCTCTTCTGGATCCTAGGGTCAAACTCAGGTCCATAGGCTTGCACTTGAGACACCTCACCCATGTGACCATAGTTTTTGAGACTGACTCTCTCATAGCTTCTGACTTGTTACTTAGCTTAAGTTAGCCTTGAACGTCTGCTTGTAACTGTCTCCACCTCCCAAGTGCTAGGATTATGGATATGCCTCACCACCAATGGCAGGCTAAATGATTGGAGAGAGAAGGGTTAGGGCCACTGTAGCTAAGGTAGGAAGGTAAGAGAGAGACTGGGGGGGGGGTTAGTTAGCTGGCCATCATTTACTGTTGCACTTGGAGTGTGTTCAGTTAGCCTGGATACTCATTAGAGGACTAGAAATACCAAGTTAGAGTGCATATTGATGGGGCTGGAGAGATGGCCCACCACTTAAAAGCACTGGCTGCTCTTCAGAGGTCCTGAGTTGAGGTCGCAGCACCTACATGGTGGCTCACAACCATCTATAACTGTAGTCCCTTGGGATCCAATGCCCTCTTCTGGTGTGCAAATATACATGCAGACAAAACAGCCATAAATACATAAGTCCGTATTGAAACAAGGTGACTTTAAGGACACAGTGTTGCTGCGTCTTTCAGGTAGCTTCAGTGTAACCTGTTGATTTGAGGATTTTTCTTGATGTGCTCAGACAAGATGTTTCCAGCTGGCTGTGAAGGTTCCTTCCTTTCTGTTTGTTTTACTTGGTGGTGTTTGTTTGTGCTACTTCCTGGACACTGGGCAGCAGCTTTACTGTAGAGTTGCCAGCCCTTGCCTGTGTTCTGTTGCTTTGTTTTTGTTGTTTGATCGTCTGTAGTTCTAACAACACTGCAGGGACAGTGACATAGACAATCCCCATTGGTGCTTCATATTTTATTCTGCTCAGGTCTGCAGACCCTTTCCTTGAGCTAAGCTGTTAATGTTATTGTTGGGTCTTTCTCCATCCTGCTAAGAACCTACTTGGCCTATGAATGAATCCAGGACTTGAGGTAGAAGCTGTAATTAGTCTCTTGGTTCATAGGTTGTCCTCCGTATTGCCCCGTACTGATACTAGTTTGTGGTCTTTGTCCCTGCACAGTGTTGATCTGCACTGTTTTCTATTTACCCTCTTGGTGCTTGAAGTAACTGCTTTGGGTATCTGGGGGGCAGAGACTATCAGGCATACTATATTATTTACATAGTATTTCATATGTAGCCTTAGGGCCAAGATGAATCTCGAGTTTTCATTGCAGCTGTTAGACTCTTGCTTTCTAATAAAACACAGAAGAGGAGTTTGACCTAGGTTACACTGCCTGCCTTCCTTTTTAGGTGTAGGTGAGATTGAGAAAGGGGTGTGACTCATTCATTCAAAATAAATTTAATCATTCTCAAAGTTGATTGTGAGCCAGGAGTACATGCCTTTAGTCCAGCACCCAGGAAGCAGGGGCAGGGTCTGTGAGCTGGAGGTCAGCCTAGCCTATACGATGCAGCTCTTCCAGTTAGTACATGGCTGTGACTAAGACACTTGCATTGAGCATTCCCAAAATTATTGTATTAGCATATTCTAATCAACTGAACTAACTGGCCTGCCCCAAAAATTATTTTAGAATTTAGCAATTGACTTTATATAGTGTTTTAGGTTTGATTGTCAGAGCCAGGAGATTTTTGTAGAATTACTGAATGTTTTGACAAACTTCTTTCTAATCAATCCCATTTTTCCTTTTGACTAATTCACTTCTTTTCTGTGTCCCGCTGCCTATTGATTCTACCAAGACTTCGGTGGCAACAAAGCTTAAGCACATTTGCTGCCTCAGGGGTTTCCCTCTCTGCTTCCCAGCACTGCCATGTTTTTTGAGCACATCATTTGTGGCAGGAGTAGTTCCAACTGAGGCTGAACAACAAAGCTTTGTGTAAAACCTATTGCCTGAGGGCCTACTGTGTGCTCTCAGCACCATGACCTGCAAGTGATTGGTGAACAAGAGTACAGTTGCATTAAGTTGGACATAATTTGTCCTTTTTGTGCTATGTGCTGAAAGGAGGTTCTCCTTGGCAAGGACCTGTTAGACACTGCCAGCATAACAGACCAAAAGGCTGAACAGACTCGTTGGTGACCAAAGGATGGATGGATTAGGAGAAAGTATGCCACCACCCTGTCCCTCTGTACTGCAGGGTTTTTGTTTTTTCTCTTGTTTTCAAAATATGGTCTCCTTATTGAAGTTCCTAGTTCAGAAAGATTTTAAGGCTTGGAGTCCTTATAAATTTTGAAGCAAAAAAATCAGATGGGTGACATTAATGAATTCTGGAGGCAACTACTGATATGAACTTAGATTTCTCCTCTTTCTTTTTTTATCAAGGTGTCACTATGCAGGGTTTCTTTTCATTTAGGGTGTAGGTGGTCTCTAGCTCATGATCCTCCTGCCCCATCCATCTTGAGTGCTGGGATTACAAATGTGTTACCACCTAGCCCAGCCTGACCCTTAAGTACTTAACAGGTAGTGACCTGAGAAAAAAACACAGGGGATCTTTGAGTCCTTTTTCATGTCATGTGTAGTAATTCAAACATGGACTAGTATTTTATTGAAAACTTGTTGCTTGGATTGGTGTAAGGCTCAGGGAGAATGAAGGAGAAATGGTTAACTGTTGTCCCTTTTGGGAAAGGACCACTCATTCTAGGCCCTCCCTGGTCTTTAGCTCACAGGAGTTCATCTGGAGAATGATAAGGCTGGGAAATTCTGATCTTCAGTGAATGTTTTAATGTTGGGAGACCCAGGTAAACTTTGATAATGATAGGGTGTTCTGGGACTTGTGACTTACGGGAACATCCCAAGGTTCGGGCTTACAGCCAGTAAAGGTGACATTAGAAAACTAAGGTTTGTCAAATCCCAACTGCTGGTGCTTTGGTGTTGGTTTTTTGCTGGCTTTGGTCTTAAAGCTACTTTATTCTGCAAAATTATGTTGAATTTAGATTATTAAGACAACTAAGGTCACATCCAGAGCCTTACAAAAATCTCACCTCAAATTGTACTAATTCAGTTTTCTTAAATAAATAAAAGTACTTTTTTTAAGAAACTTGGGAAATGGATCTACATTTCTTTCTACCTTTGTATTTGGGGCAGTCAAGCAGCTTTTTGATACATACATACATACACACACACACACACACACACACACACACACACACACACATATACACACACACAAAACACAAAGACAGGCATTTTGTTTTTTAAAAGATCCCAGAAAGCCTATAGCAGTCACCATGTGCTCTGAGGCCACAAAGCATGGCTTTCCCCGTCTAAGTATTCTGTGGCCTGTGTGACTCCTTTGTCCCAGTGTGTTGCCACCTTAGAAACAGGTTACACCATCATTTGGAACTTACACTTGAGGAGGAGACAGAAACAGTCATTGAATGTCAAGTTGCTTCTGTGAGAGTATTGTTGCCTTGACGTTTCAGAAAGCAAAATCTTCCTCTCAGCATTCAGAGCTGTGTGGTGCTGTGAAGTTCTGAGTCATTTTCTAGGTTTGTAGGTCCAACATCACAAGGAGAAAAGCATACTTGATTTGGTTTAAGATAGCTGATTGATATTGTTTCATTCTCCGACTTCCAATTCATCTCTTAAAGGGTTGTTAAAGTCTAATCAGACTTGTGCGCCTAGACTCAAGTAAAACTGTCCTCTGACAAGATAGGGAAGGCCAGCAAGCACTCACCTCTGCCCGCCTGCTGTAAGGGTTCCATATACTAGATGAGGACCTCTTCTCACTGAAGGAGCCAGGGTTTGGGAGCCTGTCATCCGTGGAATTAGTAACTTTGACAAGTTGTTCATGTTTTGACTTTGACTTAAATTTTTTTTTCCAATAGAAACTATGTTCCAACTTCCTGTCAACAATCTTGGCAGTTTAAGAAAAGCCCGGAAAACTGTGAAAAAAATACTTAGTGACATTGGGTTGGAATACTGTAAAGAACATATAGAAGTAAGTAGCATGCCATTTTTAAATTTTAATGTGACTCGGCTTCTGATCCGTTCCTGTGTCCATGGGCAAGATGGTTCACTGTTAGGTGGGATATGAATTGTAACTACGCCTTCAACTTCACCAAAACCTTCTCAGTTAGAGCTTCCTCCCTTTTTCTGAAAGCCTGTTCATCTTTGCATCCTGAGGCAAAAACAGTTACAGTATGGAGAGTATACACAGACAGTGCACGAGGTGCTTTAAAATTGTATATGAACTTTGTCCTTGAAATAACCTTAAGGGGCTCTAGGAATTCTTGTGTCCAGTCTATGGACTAGGAACTGGGGACGCAGTGGTTTCAGGCTCACAGTTAGGGAAGAGGCAGTGGGATGGCAGAGCCTGTTTTCGTTCTCATAGGCCTGGGTGTTTCCGTTGACCTGACTGTGGAGGCACGGTTGTCTGGGTGTTTGTCATCTCTTTCCTTAGGATTTGAGCATTTGTCAGCCTTCTGACCCATCAAAGACTTATCTTGCCCTTGTGTAGCAGTTTGGCCTTTCCAGACTGTTCCCTAGCCTTTTTATTCTGAACTTTTCAAGCCCCATGGGATAGATAGAAGCGTCTCCTCCTTGTCCAGATCTCCTTGCTCCAGATCTTACAGTTAGTTGGACACAAACCTCCAGCCGAAGCGTTTAAAGCAACTTCCCCCACAGATTTTAGGTTCCTACTGGCTGGGCTCAAGTGGCCTTGCTTAACCATTTATCCCACGCACAGCACAGTGCTTGGCAAGGAACAAGTGCTGAGGACACAGGGCAGGGGTGGAATTGATAGACACTGAATTCATGGGCCAAGTTCTCTTTTCCTGAGTCCCACTCAGAGTAGTCAGGGGTGTATCCTGGAAACTGAGAAGCTTCTCAAATAGGCTTCTAGTGGTTTGTTCCCAGGGTGGAGGTAACTCTTCAGATTCACATGGATCTGTACTTAGGGGTGGGTGAGACCTTTTCAAATAAATATGCCAATAGTCAACTGTCTTTCCTATCCTGTACTGGGTTTGCTCCTCCCACCAGAGCTAATAGGTACCCGGAAGTTTGCACATACTTTACTTTCCACCGACAGCTGTGAGCCATTCACCCTACTGCTTCTTCTTAGTCATGGAGGGGAGGGAGCATTACAACTTCACATTATAGTGTAAATTGAACGGCGTGTTGCTTACTTTCTTCCTGGGTTTAAGAATCTGATTTTTCCTCCAGATCCACCCTTCCTTCATTTGTTTATTTGTTTGTTTGTTTGTTTGCTTGTTTATGCTGCCAAGCTAGACTCTTACTCCGCCAGGGCTATTAGCACATGTCCCTCCTCCACCCAGTGTTGTGACTGGTGAGTTATGTGGTTATGGAGCTGTTGTGGGACTGGAGCCTTCCCATCTGCACTTGGGGCAGTTTCTCAGAACCCTGGCCATGTGCCTTTTGCATTTGCTGAGCCTCGGCACCACTGCATCAGTTCTCGGTGGTTGACCCTCCTGTGCCCTCCACACTGGTTAAAGAGGTAGAGTTTAGGTGTCAGGTCAGGCTGGGCTTGATACCACTATGTTTTTGTAAATTTCTCTCACTGTTTTTCTAGGATTTTAAACAGTTTGAACCTAATGACTTTTATTTGAAAAACACTACATGGGAGGATGTAGGACTGTGGGACCCTTCACTTACAAAAAATCAGGTAAGTCTCATAGGAGATGTCCTGGAATGTCCATTTCCCGCTCGAGCCTTTCATAGTGACAGCTGTGTCCGGGCAGTGGCCTGCCATGGAAAGTGTAGAGTAGCATGCACTTCTCCTTTTCCTGAGGCATTACATGTTCCTGGACTGAAACTTCAAGTTAAAAGAATGGACAGAATTTTTCTTAAAAATTTGTGAGGGGCTGGAGAGATGGCTCAGGAGTTAAGAGCATTGGCTGCTCTACCAGACAGAGGTCCTGAGTTCAATTCCCAGCAGCCACATGGTGGCTCACAGCCATCTGTAATGAGATTTGGTACCCTCTTCTGACACACAAGCATACATGCAGGCAGAACACTGTATGCATAATAAATAAAATAAAATAAGAATTTTGTGAAGTTGGAGCTAAGGCTGGAGCTCAGTAGTTAGAGCATTATTCCTTGGCTGCACAAAACCCTGGGTTTGATCTCCAGCACCACGTAAACCAGACATGGTGGCACATACCTCTAATTCCTGTGCTTGAGAGGTGGAGTGGGATCAAAAGGTCAGGGGCATTCTATCTAACAAATTGGAGGCTATCCTGGGCAAATGAGATCCTGTCTCAAAAAACAAAAATAGCAAAGTTGGGGGACCTGTGGTATATAAGTACCCCTCCACGGTGCCTTCCTGCTTCTATTTCTAAGGAACACTCTTCAGCATTATGTGTGCAGCCGCCCACCTGCTGTCCTGCGGAAAAGTCACAGTCAATTGTTTTGTTTGTTTGTTTGTACCTGTCCTGGATCTTGCTCTGTAGACCAGGCTGGCCTCAAACTCATGATCTGCCTGGCTCTGCCTCCCGAGTGCTGGGATTAAAGGTGTGGGCCACCACCACCAAGCACACAATCCATTTTTTTGTTTGTTTGTTTATTGTTGTTGTTTTTGAGACACCTTTTAGCCCCTGACTGTCCTGGAACTCACTCTGAAGACCGGTCTGGCTTCCAGTTCAGAGATCCGCCTACCTCGGCCTCCTGGGTGCTGGGATTAAAAGTGTGTGCCAGCACTGCCTAGTTACACTCAGCCTTCTATTTATACCTCTTTATCCCCACCGATGACACCTAATCTTTATGGCAAGGTGTGTAGGGTGACCCCTAGGATGGCAGTGACAGGTCATTTTTTTATGCCTTTGTGTTCAGAAGGATAGTTACTGATGCAGTGTATGCAATTATGATAAAATGAGGGCCTGGCAGTAGTGGTGCAAGGCTTTAATCCCAGCACTTGGAAGGCAGAGGCAGGCAGAGCTCTGTGAGTTCGAGGACAGCCAGAGCTGTTTCACAGAGAAACGCTGTTTCAAGGGGGAAAAATGATGTGATAATAACATTGTAAATGGTACTTCTCTCCATGGAGAAAAGTATTTGTGAACTCCCTTTCTAATTCTGTACTTTGTGCTTTTTGAACTCTACTTAATGCTCTAGGGAGAGATGCTGAACAGCATTCTTATAAGAGAAGGCCTTTCTAAAGAAGGTTTGGTTATGAAGACAGGATCTCGCTAACCTTGGCTATACTGGAACTCAAAAATCCACCTGTCTCTGCTTCCCCAACACTGAGATTAAAAGTGTACACCACTACACCACATGAGGAGCTTTGAGGGAGTGCAGAGAAATTCATTTCGGTTCAAAACAGTTCATGAAAAACAGGAGAAAAGATGATTGCTTATCATATATATTTGCCGGTTTAAGGTCTTAATTCTGAAAGCTGATCTTCTAATGTCAGTGTGCTCTCTTATCTAGTACAACGTGGCTTCTGAACACTTTGCCCTATGTCTAGAATACACTCTTAGTTAACTTCTTAGCTGGATTAGAGCAGCTACTAATTCAATGGCTATTTATTTGTTGGTTGGTTGGAATTTGATGTCTGTCTGTCTGTCTGTCTGTCTGTCTGTCTGTCTTAAGACAGTTTCTCTGTGTAGCCCTGGCTGTCCTGTAACTCACTCTGTAGACCAGGCTGGCCTCGAACTCAGAGATCTACCTGCCTCTGCCTCCCAAGTGCTGGAATTGAAAGGACACACCACCATGCCAGGCTTTATTTGGCATTTTTGAAGGGAAAAAAGTATTTTTTGATGTCTGCTTTGCTTGAATGTGTGTTTGTGTGCCATATACATGCTTGGTGCCCTCAGCGGTCAGAGAGAACACCAGATACCCTGGAACTAGAGTGTGGATGGTCATTTAGCTGCCTTGTAGTTGCTGGGAAGCAAACACTCATCCTCTGAAACCAACCAGCTCTTAACTGCTGAACTGTCTCTCCAGCCCTCATTGGCCTTTTGGAACTGCTCTGCCGGAAAAGAAGTAGAAAGAGACCAGTGTTTCCAGTTTGGAGCCTTTTGACCCACCGCAGTGTCTAAATTCACTGTGCTTTAGATTGGAAAAGAAACTTTAGAGATTTTCTTTTTTTCTTTTTTAATGAAAGTTGTTGCATGGTAGGAAAGAGAAAAGTATACCTGTATTGCTTATAAAGTTGTATGGGCCTGTGAGTTCCCGTGTCTGAAGCCTGAGGAGATTACTGAGCCACAAAATGGGGAGTTTACGTGGTTTATTCTGGTTTTTAGCGATAAAATTTCTTTCTTGAAGCCTCCCCCTCCTTTTTTTTTTTTTTTTACTTCTGAAACGAGTCAGCAAATATGTCTAGCCATTTTTAAAGGATTAACAAGGACTTAATTAAGCACTGGGTTTTAATTTACACAGGGATACAAATAAAGGTATTTGATTCAAAATGCATCTGAGTTCCTTGAGTTTCTCTTTCTTGTTTTACCTCCAAAAATGGTTGCCTTGCAGAATTTCTGGGAATGCCTAGGGGGAGGTGCCTTAACCCTGTAACTGCCTGCCTCGAGCGGCTTTCTCATCTGGTTCTGTTCTGTTTCATTTTGTTTCTTTTTAGGACTATCGGACAAAACCTTTTTGCTGCAGTGCTTGTCCGTTCTCCTCAAAATTCTTCTCTGCCTACAAGAGTCATTTCCGGAATGTCCATAGTGAAGACTTTGAAAATAGGATTCTCCTTAATTGCCCTTACTGTACCTTCAATGCAGATAAAAAGACTTTGGAAACACACATTAAAATATTTCATGCTCCAAACTCCAGCGCACCAAGTAGCAGCCTCAGCACTTTCAAAGATAAAAACAAAAACGATGGCCTTAAACCCAAGCAGGCTGACAGTGTAGAGCAAGCCGTGTATTACTGCAAGAAGTGCACTTACCGAGACCCTCTCTATGAGATCGTCAGGAAGCACATCTACAGGGAACATTTTCAGCATGTGGCAGCACCGTACATAGCAAAGGCAGGAGAAAAATCACTCAATGGTGCAGTCCCCCTGGGCGCAAATGCCCGAGAAGAGTGTAACATCCACTGCAAGCGATGCCTTTTCATGCCCAAGTCCTATGAAGCTTTGGTACAGCATGTCATTGAGGACCATGAACGGATAGGCTATCAGGTCACTGCCATGATCGGGCACACAAACGTTGTAGTTCCCCGAGCCAAACCCTTGATGCTGATTGCTCCCAAGCCTCAAGAGAAGAAGGGCATGGGACTCCCACCAAGAATCAGTTCCCTTGCTTCTGGAAATGTCCGGTCTTTGCCATCACAGCAGATGGTGAATCGATTGTCAATACCAAAGCCTAACTTAAACTCAACAGGAGTCAACATGATGTCCAATGTTCACCTGCAGCAAAACAACTATGGAGTCAAATCTATGGGCCAGAGCTATGGTGTTGGCCAGTCAGTGAGGCTGGGTCTAGGTGGCAATGCTCCAGTTTCCATCCCCCAGCAGTCTCAGTCTGTGAAACAGTTACTTCCAAGTGGAAATGGGAGGTCCTACGGACTAGGTGCTGAGCAGAGGCCCCCGGCAGCGGCCAGGTACTCCTTGCAGACTGCCAACACCTCCTCTCTACCCCCAGGCCAGGTGAAGTCTCCTGTGTCTCAGTCACAGGCATCTAGAGTATTAGGTCAGTCCAGTTCTAAACCTCCACCAGCAGCCACGGGCCCTCCTCCAAGCAACCATTGTGCCACTCAGAAGTGGAAAATCTGTACAATCTGTAATGAGCTTTTTCCTGAGAACGTCTATAGTGTTCACTTCGAAAAGGAACATAAAGCTGAGAAGGTCCCAGCAGTGGCTAACTACATTATGAAAATACACAATTTTACTAGCAAATGCCTCTACTGTAACCGCTACTTGCCCACAGACACCCTGCTCAACCACATGTTAATTCATGGTCTGTCTTGTCCATATTGCCGCTCAACCTTCAATGACGTGGAAAAGATGGCAGCACACATGCGAATGGTTCACATTGATGAAGAGATGGGGCCTAAAACGGATTCTACTTTGAGCTTTGATTTGACGTTGCAACAGGGGAGTCACACCAACATCCATCTCCTGGTGACCACATACAACCTGAGGGATGCCCCAGCAGAATCAGTTGCTTACCATGCCCAAAATAATGCCCCAGTTCCTCCAAAGCCACAGCCAAAAGTTCAGGAAAAAGCAGATGTCCCTGTTAAAAGTTCACCTCAAGCTGCAGTGCCCTATAAAAAAGATGTTGGGAAAACGCTTTGCCCTCTTTGCTTTTCAATCTTAAAAGGACCCATATCTGATGCACTTGCACATCATCTACGAGAGAGACACCAAGTTATTCAGACAGTTCATCCAGTTGAGAAAAAGCTAACCTACAAATGTATCCATTGCCTTGGTGTGTATACTAGCAACATGACAGCCTCAACCATCACCCTGCATCTAGTCCACTGCAGGGGTGTGGGAAAAACCCAGAATGGCCAGGACAAGACGAATGCACCGTCTCGGCTCAATCAGTCTCCAGGCCTGGCCCCCGTGAAGCGCACCTATGAGCAGATGGAGTTGCCTCTGCTGAAAAAGCGAAAGCTGGAAGATGATAGTGATTCCCCCAGCTGCGTTGAAGAGAAGCCTGAAGAGCCTGTTGTTTTAGCTTTAGACCCCAAGGGTCATGAAGATGATTCTTACGAGGCTAGGAAAAGCTTTCTCACAAAGTACTTCAACAAACAGCCCTATCCCACCAGGAGAGAAATTGAGAAGTTAGCCGCCAGTCTGTGGCTCTGGAAGAGCGACATTGCTTCCCATTTCAGTAACAAGAGGAAGAAGTGTGTACGCGACTGTGAGAAGTACAAGCCTGGTGTGCTGCTGGGCTTTAACATGAAAGAGTTAAATAAAGTCAAACATGAGATGGATTTTGACGCTGAGTGGCTATTTGAAAATCATGACGAGAAGGACTCGAGAGTCAATGCTAGTAAGACTGTGGACAAAAAGCTTCACCTTGGGAAGGAAGATGACAGCTTCTCGGATAGTTATGAGCATTTAGAAGAAGAGTCCAATGGAAGCGGCAGCCCTTTTGACCCTGTCTTTGAAGTTGAGCCTAAAATTCCTAGTGATAATCCAGAGGAGCATGTACCGAAGGTAATTCCTGAGGATGCTTTGGAATCTGAGAAGCTAGACCAAAAAGAGGAGGAGGAGGATAGTTCGAAATATGAAACTATCCGTTTGACTGAGGAACCAACCAAACTAACGCATGATGCCTCTGACAGTGAGGTGGACCAAGACGATGTGGTTGAGTGGAAAGATGGCGCTTCACCATCTGAGAGTGGGCCTGGTTCCCAACAGATCTCAGACTTTGAGGATAACGCATGTGAAGTGAAACCGGGAACCTGGTCTGATGAGTCTTCCCAGAGTGAAGATGCAAGGAGCAGTAAGCCAGCTGCCAAAAAAAAGGCTACGGTGCAAGATGACACAGAGCAGGTGAAATGGAAGAATAGTTCCTATGGAAAAGTTGAAGGGTTTTGGTCCAAGGACCAGTCAGAGTGGGAAAATGCATCTGAGAATGCAGAGCGCTTACCAAACCCACAGATTGAGTGGCAGAATAGCACAATTGACAGTGAGGATGGGGAGCAGTTTGACAGCATGACTGACGGAGTTGCTGATCCCATGCATGGCAGCTTAACTGGAGTAAAACTGAGCAGCCAGCAAGCCTGAGGGCCTGGCTCGCCACGGCACATGGGCCATGTTGCATCCTGGGCCTCTGTTCTGACTGCAAAGCTGTCTTCTAACTGGCACTGCCTTGCAAAGACTGGTCAGTCAACAGGCTGTTGGGGACATGTAACCACTACAGCCTCAGTGGTTATTTCTAAGTCTATGACATGTGATTGGTTGATCTTGCTTCAGACCCTTCTCTGGTAGACTCAGTAATGAAGTGTGAAAAACCAATAAGCTGGTGGCTCATGAATGCACACAGGGAAAGGCAGTTCTTTACTTGCCTTTCCAGCATTTCTTTCCCTCAGTAAGATGTTTGGTTGGATGTCCTGGGAAAGCCTTACCCTGATTCACATAGTAGTGCAGGGCGGGCATACATGCTACCAGTCAGGTTTGTCTAGTAGACTTGGGAACATGGACCTTTTTCGTGTATTCATTCTGAATAGTTGAAATGTATATTTGTACAGTCTTTTAGACCTCAAGTGATGCTTATGACACTGTTACTGTGTGCCCGTCATAGATTGGTTTTTAGTGTTGCCCTTGCTGTGTGATAAATGCTATATCTAGTTTACCTAGCAGAAGCTTGACCCTGCGATAGTACAGACCTTTGGACAGACTTAGTTTTTGCACATAACCTTGTACAATCTTGCAACAGAGGCCAGCAACATAAGATATATATCTGGACTCTCCTGTATTATAGAATTTTTTTTCTTGTTCTGAGTATCCTTGACATTACAATTGTCAAAACTGATATTTCAGATCTCTTTCTGAGACCTTTTAAGCTAAAATAACATGCAAGAATTGATTTTACAGCTACTAATTTTGACACCTTTTAGATCTGTAAGAGTGTTGTGTCAGAGCAGCAAGCACAGTTGAGTGCTGCATTTGGGATATTTAGTTTCCTCTTTAGTTGAGCACCGCCGGGTGTATTCATTTATACCATCTAATATATGACACACTGTTGTAGTATGTATGATTTTGTGGTCTTTATTTCCCTTTGTATTCATTTTAAGCATCTAAATAAATTGCTGTATTGTGCTTAATGTAAATATTTGCTTTTATTACACAAGACAGTCCTGTGTGTCCATTACATCTTTTGCTGTTTGATGCCACAGCACCCTGAGCAGAGACGGAAGCCACCATGCTTATGAAGAAAACTTGTGGGAAACAACGATCTGTCATTGCCTAAAGCATACTTTCTCTCCAGGTACCGGCTACAAATTGTTTTCATGCGTGTATATGTTTCCTTTCTGCTGCAAAAGTAAACATCCCTGAGGTTTTCAGTTCCCCTTTTGATAAGGAGCAGAGCTTGGGTCTATATGTAAATGTCATGGTAACAGATGTAAATATGTTGGCCCCTGGTGGTCTTTTTTTCCCTGTGTACCGTTCATTCCCGCCTTATGGCAACAGTTGTACCAAACAGGCAGCTGCTTTGCCTCTGGAGTCCTTTGACTATTTTGCTCTGAAGAGAAAGACTAGAGAGCATAAATCTTGGGGGTACTTGGCTCCACTGAAGGAGCTGGTGGGTTGACTGCACAGAGATTCCCGAGAACAGGCTAAATGCAGAATGCAGTAAGGAGACAGAAGTGGCATAGCATTTAGAGTGGGACTTCTCTCCATTCTTGGGTGGGTAGGTCAGCCACCTCTCAGCAACATTGCCTTAGAGAAATCAGAAGTGGCTACCTTCCAGGACTCCTGAACCTCTTTCCAAGAAAAGCTGTTTCCTGACTTGAAAACAGTAAAGAGAAAATACACAATTCTACAGGAGCTCTCCTCAATCAGTCTTGCCAGGATACATTATGAATGTGTGCAGCAGCTATGGTTCAGGGAGGATTATCTCCATAGCCACATACTACAGACACCCAATCAGAAACACCAGCTGATATTTAATCCACCTCCCACTTGGATTTAGCCTAAAATCTGCAAGGACCACTAACGAGACTGTTGCAGATAGTGTGGAAGTGAGATAGGGCTTGTGGTCCTGCCTGGACATCTAAGCAGAGTCCTGGTACTGCCTTGTTGACAAGCAGATGGACAGGTGTGAAACCTCCAGCACCAAAAGGGCTTTAGCCCTTTAGCAGTGGAAATGGGTCCCAAATGGAAATAGTGCCGAAGCTCTGAAAGTGTCTCAATAAAAGCCATTTGGAAAGAACCAGTGCTGCTGTTTGCTTTTGGCTGAATCTGACAGTCATTCAGCTTCACCACACAGGCTACCACCTTGCACTTTAGAAACTGCCTGGAACTCTTAAACTTAAAAATTCTATAGGTTTTTCTAAGAAATCTTACTCCCAGAGGTCCTTGCCTTTTTGCACTTGAAATTTTATGTGGATGTAAGTTCTAGTTCATGATTGCAGTGGACACCTGTTTCTCTCCCCTCTGTACATCTCGTCATTGTCATAAGGGGCACAAAAGATTTACCCAACTGTTTCACTAAAATGCAGGCAGCAAGGGTCAAGACCCCTTGTTTGCCTAAGCGTGTGTTCGTTTGATCTCAGTGCTTGCTCTTGGCATAGTGAGAATCCAAGTATTTAAACATGAGAACTCACCAGCTGAAGCATTCCAAGAAGTGAGTATTCTGGCTGCCCATCAAGTGATCCCTCTCACACACAAGTCCTTCCTCGGCTTCTACCTCACTGCCAAAATGGGGCACAAAAATCTCCAAGGGGCTCTCTGCCCTTAGCCTGAGATGATGAAAAATCTCTTCTTAATGTTGACTGAATTTCACCAGAGGATCATGTTAAGTGATGGTTGGTTCTACCCTGCTGTTGAGAGCTGGTACCAACTGGAACCCTGGTTCAATGCAGCATTGATGTGAAAGATCTGGAAAAATCCCAAAGGCTAGAAATAAAGGGTGAAGACTGCCTGAGAGAACATTCCAGCATGGCAGCTAGCAGTTGGCCCTCGGTGTAAAAGGGCAGCGTCTCCTCACGGCTGCGGGGAAAGCGGGCTTCAGATGGCGTCCAGTTCTGTCCTGAAGATTCGGCCAGGAAGCATCTGGCTACTTTTCATCAGCTAGAACTTGAATTCAAGACTCACGTTTACTATAGTATGGTTGAAGGGCCCTGTTGAAAATAACCAGAAATAAAGGTAGTCAAAATACTCCCCCTGGGAATCCTCAGATAGCACTTTAAAAGTTCAAGTGAAGGCATGGAAAAAGACTGTATCACCGAAGTTTTCTTGCATTCAGATAAGAACTTCATATGACCCTCCCCCCTCTCCAGTGCACCATCTGACCTTCAGGTGTGAGACCACTTAGACAATTTGCAGTTTACAGTCTTGCATACCCTTAAGTCTTAGGAACAAAAAAAAAAAAAATGTACACCCCAATAGACAGGTTACCTTTTGGGAACTAATAAAGTGGCTGGAAAATAAAGGGCCTTTCCAGTGTCCTGGCTGCTAAGCCCAGTGTGACAACAGTGTCCTTGGTTAGCCATCTGGAAGCAGAGAAGTTGGCTGCTTGGAGTTGCAGGACAACTTCCAAGATGTGCCTGCTGCTCTGGGTTGTACGGCCAGCTGCAGGCTGGCATCCCTAGTAGTTCTTGGAGAAGTTCCACCCTGGCTGGTCTCCACTAAGAGGGTCCTAAAAACTGGAAGTTTGGGGAGCATTCTCTCTGAAAGGTGGTCCCAGTCTCTTCCTCCCTCCCTGTCCAAAAAAAAAAAATCCCTGCAAGGGAGAGAGAGGCTATCAGTCAAGTCCCCAAGGCTCCTGTTCTCAGCCACATCCTGCAGCCTTGATCTTGCCTGAAGATATGTTGCATGAGAAAGGCCTCCCTGGTTGGGACTAGAAAGATGTGCAAGTCCAAACCCTCACATTGACCTTCCTGCCTCCTGTTTGAAACCACACCCATTTTTCTGGTGTGGGGGTAAGGATTGAACCTAGCAGTGTTCAGTCATGGGAGACGAGCTCGCGATTGTCCCCACTCCCCATGCCTTTTTTGGAGAAAGGAGACAAGGTCTTAACTCATCCTGGCCTTTACCTTGCTTTGTAGCTGAGGATGACCTTCAGCTTGTGATCCTCCAGCCTGCACTTCCCAAGGGCTAGTTGACAAGCATGCATCAGCCACCATGCAGATTGGTGTGATTCTGGGAATGAACCCAAGAATTCTGCATGCTGGGCAAGTACTGTTGCTGCACCGTCTCTGCAGCCACTGCTGGCTGTTACCATCTTCCCCTGTGTGCTGAGGACTAAAAGCCCAAGGCCTGCTCTGTTTAAAGGGAAACTCACCCTGTATAGTGGAGCATACCTTTAGTCTAGGACTTATCAGCCCATTTGAGATTTTTCTCCTTGTTTCTGGAGGGTTGAAAGGCTCCTGTTACTCTGGTGTGGTGGCTGACACTAGAGATGAGTTGTCAGCCCAGCTGGGGCTCTAGCTCCAGCCCTTTCCAGGAAAGATGGCTTCCTTAGCAGTGGTAGCCCAGGTTGCCTCATGTACATCACCTCAATGAGATCAGGATGACTGGTGTCAGTTCTTTTCCTGGGTTCCAGGGACAAACTCAGGTCACTAGGCTTACTCAGCAAGTGCCTTTATCCACAGCCATCTTTCTGACGCCTAAATCTCTGAGATAACCAGGACCCTCAGCTCAAGGAGAAAGTAGTTGACTGTCAGGGAGACTGCTGAGTGATACCATCAGCAACTGCTCAGGATCTTTTGGGGTTTTTTGTTGTTGTTTTTCAAGACAGTATTTCTCTGTGTAGTCCTGGCTGTACTGGAATTCTCTGTAGACCAGGCTGACCCCAAATTTACAGAAATCCACTTGCCTCTGCCTCCCGAGGTCTGGAACTAAAGGTGTGCGCCACCGCATCCCAGCTCAACTCTGTCTTAAGTGCCCCACCTTCACTCTAGGCAGACACAGTTGGTGTGTGCATCCCATGCAGTGCCCTAAGAACGGGCTCCCTCCAGTATCGAGCACAATACTTGGATAGACCCACTGCCTGGTGGAATGGGTTAACCTAGAGCCAAGAGCCACTACCACCAGCACAGTGGACAGAACATCCTGGCAGTCACCTATTAGGTCCCTTCTGGAGCTGAGGTAGATCTATTGACACAAATCAGAAACAAGTTTGAACCAGCTCCATGTGAGCCTCAAAGATAAGAGAGATGATGGGAATGCTTTGCTTAGTCTTTCTTCATCCCTTGCCAGCTGGAAGTAGGTGTCCTAGGCAGCCTTATGGCTGCTCTGGGCCTCTCCAGGGAGCCTGTGGGATTAGTTGATGTGCAACAAGGACCAGGACAGACAGGCGCCAGCCAGACTGCCAGCAGCTGGAATTGCAGAGAACACATGTACAGTCTCTCTCACCCCAGAGACTGCCCAAGTGTCTCTTCACTAGTCTCCCTGGAGTAAGCTTGACGCTAAGGATGCCAAATCCAGCACCCAGTGGTGCCAGGCAGATTCAGGAAGTCTGAAGGGATCTGGACAATTGTCCTAAATGCACAGTTGGGGCTATAGAGATGGCTCGGCCTATGAGAGTGCTTGCTGCTCTATCAAAGGACCAGAGTTCAGTTCCCAGCACCCACACATGCATACTACATGCCTGGGGTGTAGATACTTTTTTTTATCTCCTAATATAAATGTTTGTGCCACTTGTGCAGGTGCCTATAGAAATCAGGAAGTCGGAAGCTCCTCTTCCTGGAGCTGGAGTTAACAGCAATTGTAAGCTGCCCAATGTGGGTGCTAGGAAGGGACTCTGGTCCTCTGGAAGAGCAACAAGCACTCAACAGCAGAGCCATCTCTCCAACCCCATAGATACCCATTTTTATGTGGAATATCCTGGGGGTGGGGGGTTGTTGGCAGATTCTTTTTTCTGGTTTTTCGAGGCAGGGTTTCTCTATGTAGCTTTGGTACCTTTCCTGGAACTCGCTCTGTAGACCAGGCTGGCCTCAAACTCACAGAGATCCACCTGCCTTTGCCTCCCGAGTGCTGGGATTAAAGGCATGCACCACCACCACCGCACAGCCTTTTTTTGTTTTTTTTGAGATACAGTTTCTCTGTTGCCCTGGCTGTCCTGGAATTCCCTCTATAGACCAGGCCGACTTTGAACCGACAGAGATCCACCTGGCTATGCCTCCCAAGTGCTGGGATTAAAGACTTGTGCCACCACTGATCAGAGGGCAAATATTTTTGAGTAGGAATTTTTGATTAGGTAAATGAAATAGGTTTTTGAGTAGGAAAACACATCAAGATACCAAAAAGGAAAGGAGAAAGCAATAAAATGGACTCCATGGAACAGAACCACTGAGAGCATCTCATTCCTACGCATGCTGTTTCCTATACTTCCTTTTCATATCTTGTAGGCAAGTGCCTGACCACTGAACCACATTCCTAGTTCATCACAGTGATTTCAGACAGGCAGGCAAATTTCTGAGTTCAAGGCCAGCCAGGACAACATGAGTTCCAGGCCAGCTAACACTGCATAGTGAGACCCAACCTTAAAAAAAAAAAAAAAACAGGAGGACTAAGAAGATGGCTCTGTGCATGGAGAGCTTGGCACACACGTGTGAGGACTCCCTAGACTCATGTCTGTCACCTAGGGCTCCTTTGGTGAGAGGGGAAGTGTGAGCAGGAGAGTCCAGTTCATGGCCCACATACACAGTGGCAAAGGGCAGCAACGAAGAAGCTCCTGTTCTAGTCGGTAAAAAGTGAGGACTAATACCTGAGGTTGTCATCTGACCTCCACACATGGCCCAGCACACCCACACTCACAGAAACAAAGGCTCAAACGGAGAGGCCCTCAACAAGTATACTTCTGTAGAATGCCTGCTCATATCCTTTGCTCCCTTTCCTAATTTTTATTTGTAGATAATGTTTGCATATTAAACTATCCCTTTGTAACAGGATTAGTGTTGAATTTGCTTAACATTTTGTTGGGTGTGGTGATATATTGTGCACCTTAATAAAATTTGCCTGAAGATCAGAGAACAGAAGAAGCCACCAGATTAAACACAGAGGCCAGGCAGTGGTGGCACACACTTTTAATCCCAATATTTGGAAGTCAGCACACCTTTAATCCCAGCATTAGGAAGGTTGAGACAGGAAGTGCTGGCAGGGTGGAGAAAGGTATATAAGGTGTGAGGAGACAGGAACTGAAGTCTTTTCAGGCTGATGAGTTCCTAGAGGTTAAGACGTGGTGGTGGCTTGTTCCTGTCTCTCAGCATTTACCCCAATGTCAGGCTGCGGGTTTTTTATTAAAAGACTATTTTAGGGGTTGGGGATTTTGCTTAGTGGTAGAGCACTTGCTAGCGAGCACAAGGCCCTGGGTTCGGTCCTTGGCTCCAAAGAGAAAGGGGAAAAAAGTATTTTAGAATTCATGTTACAGTTGGGCTCAGAGAGATGGCTCAAGCAGGTAAGGGCGTTGGCCACCTGACCTGACCATCTGAGTTCAATCCCCAGAGCCTATACGGGAGAAGGAGAGTACTGACTCACACAAGTCCTCTTACCTCCGCACTCGAGCTGTTGTACACATGCACACAGTAAATAATTATTAACAGTAAATGAATGTAAAAATAAAGATCTATTAAAACTGTCAAGTGTGATGTGTAGCAGTTTCTTCCCAGAATGGAACATTTTGTCCAGCAGACAAGTAAACAGCTCAGTAGCCTCAGGAAGTCCCTGAAACTGACCAGATTGTATAGCCCATCCCTCCCAGGAATAGGCAATCAAGACTGCTGGGGGTCACTCTGACAAGTCAAGCTACAAAGATTCTCAGAGACCAAACCAGCTGCCTGAAGAAGATGAGGCCAACTGAGGCACCTGGGAAGGACAATCTCCAGCCTGTTGAGATGCCTGCAGGCTGTGCGGTGTGTTCCAGGTTCCCACTTTTCAGGAGCCATCTACCTGTGCTGGTGTGGACACTTGGTGATGTGTCTGTCTTTATGTCATTTCTGATGTAAGTAACCCCTATTACCCCCAATAAAACTCATTGGTTCAACAATCAGGCTTTGGAGCGACTGTTACTTTGGTCTGTGGAGGGCTCCCTTTCTGGCGTGAGTAGATGTGTGTTGTGTCTCCCCAGGAAAAGTCTGTGTCAGCATGGCATTGGATGCCCTGGAGCTGCAGGACACGGTCGCTGGGAAACAAAGGTCCTCTAAAAGCAGTGGGGAGAGTCCCATCTGCCAGGCTCCTAATAGCCAAAACCAACACTATTTCAATAAGTGTATTTACTACTTTAAAAAAAATTTTAGCCAGTTGGTGGTGGTGCACATCTTTAACCCCAGCACTTAGGAGACAGAGGCAGGCAGATCTCTGAGTTCAAGGCCAGGCTGGTCTACAGAGCCAAGTTCCAGGACAGCCAGAGCTACACATAGAAACTACGTCTAAAAAAAAAGGGGGGGGGGGGTTTTGGAATATTTTATGTCTATGAGTGTTTTGCCTGCATACATGCACCCTGTGTGCACCATGTGTGTGCCTGGTGCCCACAGAGGTCAGAAGAGGGTGTTGGGTCTCCTGAAATGAGTTTCATACAGTTGTGATTAATTGTGAATGCTGGGAATTGAACCCAGGTCCTCTGCATGCAAGAACAACAGCTAAGGGATGGAGCAATGGCTCAGCTAAGAACACTTGATTGCTCTTCTACAGGTCCTGAGTTCAATTCCCGTCAACCACAACCATCTGTAATGGGATCAAGTTCCTTCTGGTGTGCATGAAGACAGAGCACTCATATACATAAAAGACAAGAATAATTTTTTTTTAATTTTTAATTTTTTTGTTTTTTTGAGATAGGGTTTCTCTGCATAGTTTTGGTGCCTGTCCTGGATCTCACTCTAGACCAGGCTGGCCTCAAACTCACAGAGATCCACCTGCCTCTGCCTTCTGAGTGCTGGGATTAAAGGCGTGCCCCACCACTGCCTGGCTACATGAATAAATCTTAAACAAACAAACAAAAAAAAAGCTGAGCCAACCCCCCCAACACTTACATAACAATTTAGGCCCAGCAGGGTGGCACATGTCTTTAATCCCAGCTCTCATGAGAAATAGGCAGGCAGATCTCTGTGAGTTCCAGGCCAGCCAGGGCTGCATAGTAAGAACCTATCTCCAAAACAATAGTAACAGCAACAGAACAGTATAATTAAGAACCAAATTATTTCCCCAGGGCTCAGAGACCATCTTGGGAGCTGGGGCAGAGGGGTGTGAAGTGCTGTCCTCTGGACAGGGCAGTACCTCTACACACAGGCCCTCCCAGCACTGACCTTGAGATGCTAATGTGCAAGGTTCTTCCCTACAAGTGCTTGGCTGCAGGCAGTCCTGTAGAGTATTTCCTTCATTAGTAATTGATTGGAAGGGCCCAGCCCATTGTAGATGATATACAACTCCTCCATGGCCTCTGCATCAACTCCTGCCTCCAGGCTCCTGCCCTGTTTGAGTTCCTGTCCTGACTTCCACCAGTGATGAACAGTGATCTGCAAGTGAAAGCCAAATAAACCCTTTCCTCCTCAGTTTGCTTTCGGTCATGGTGTTTCATCATATCAGTTCTAACCCTAACTAAGACTTTTCCTGCTGCTGTCCTGCCAGGTTCATTATTTGGGACTGAAATTCCATCCTTTGGTCTCTGTATGTGCATGTGTACATGCATGTGTGTTTTAGGAATGCACATGCAGGGGGATGGAGAAATGGCTCAGAGGATAAGAACACTGGCTGCTCTTCCAGAGGACCTGGGTTCAATTCCCAGCACCCACATGGCAGCTCACAACTGTCTATAACTCTAGTTCCAGGGGATCCAACACCCTCATACACAGACATACATACAGGCAAAACACGAATGTACATAAAATACAAAATAAATTAATTTTTAAAAATGCACTGAAACCCAACATGACAGAGTCCTATTGGGCCTTAATGAAAAACTCTCCCCTTCTGATGCCAATGGGAATTGAGAGCCCAATATGGCCAACTTTGGCAAGCATTAACGTAAGCCTAGGAACTGTAGTCATGCTTTTGCATTCTCCAGAAGAGCTGCCAGCCTAAGTTGTGCTGGGATCAAGAAAAATGGGCCTAGGCGGTTCGTGTTCCTAGAGTTGTATCCATGCCAGTGGATGTCCACACGCTCCAGAAGAGAATTTGACATTGCTGCTGCTGTTGTTGCTGTTATAGCAGTGGGCCACCGCTGCTATTGTTTCTGGGATTACCATTTCATAATTGCTACTACAGCTAGCACAGTGGAGACCCTGGCAGCAAAAGTAGCTAGCTACCACAGTTAGTTAATCTTTCATTCTATTGGGCATGATAAATTTAATTCAATAGTTATATACATTGGGATTGGCTTTGAAAATTATAAATTTATAAACTCAAGTTCCATTTGCTTTTGGGATACCCTCTTACAAGGACTCCAATTTGCAATATGGCTCGTTAAGGAAGGGAATGGCTCAGTTGCCTTTAGCCTACTGGCTATAGCAAAGGACCTCTGTTGGTCTTTTCTGTGTCGAACACACAGATTGCAAGACCAGGGCCACTTTGAGATCTTTGACAGCAATTAACTCTACAGCTCACACACGGTTGAGCCTGTATGATACTGAGTATTCAGAGACGGGTAATGCCTGGGGGTGGGGGGGGACACACGGACTCACCAACCTAAGACATAGCGCCTGTGTGGCCTGAGCAGGCATCTCCATGACAGGTAAGGTGACCTGCTGACGTCCCACGCAACCTAAGTCAGAAGCTCATTTATTAGTAAAAGGGGGACCTGTAGGGCCCTGACCCCCGTTTTGGGTAACTGTTGCCTTGCTTGCTGACCTTGACCTTGATATCCTCCCTATGCTAATTCCCTGCCAGGTTCCATCCTCCTGAATGCTTAAGGGAAGTTCCTTGTCTGTGTATCCTGCATAATTGGTGTTAACAGCTTAGATGCAAGATTGTAAAACATCTGTAGTGAACTTCTGCCCTCCGGGGTTCTCCCATTGTGCTGTAAGCCTGTATTTAAGACCTCTTCCCTCCTTTTTTGCATTCGGCATAAAGAAAAAGAAAAAGAAAACAGGCTGAGCAAGCCATGAGGAACAAGCCAGTAAGCAGCACCCCTCCATGGCCTCTGCATCAGCTCCTGCCTCCAGGTTCCTGACCTGTTTGAGTTCCTGTCCTGATTTCCTTCAGTGATGAACAGTGATGTGGAAGTGTACGCCAAATAAACCCTTTCCTACCCCCCCAAAAAAAATAAAAATTAAAATAAAAACAGGATAAAAAATCCACATGCAGGCCAAGTGGTGGTGGTGTACATCTTTAATCCCAGCACTCGAGAGGCAGAGGCAGGCGGATCTCCATGAGTTCAAGGCTAGCTTGGTCTACAAAGTGAGTTCTGGTATGGCCAGGGCTACACAGAGAAACCTTGTGGGGATGGGAGCAGGGTGGGGGTGGGGAGGGAGCACATGCAGGGGGCTGGAGAGATGACTCAGCAATTGAGAACACTAAGCTGCTCTTCAGAGGACCCCGGTTCAATTTTGATTTCCAGTGCCCACAGATCAGTTCACAACTGTCTATAACTCCAGTTCCGGAGGATCCAATGCCCTCTTCTGACCTCCTCTGGCACCAGGCACACACATTACACAGACATATATGCAAGCAAACACCCATGCACATAAAGGCTGCACATGCAGGCTGGAGAGGTGACTGAGCAGTTAAGAGCACTGACTGCTCCTCCAAAAGACCTGGGTTCAATTCCCTGTACCCACATGGAGGCTCACAACTGTCTGTAACTCTAGTCCCAAGCGATCTGATGACACTTTTTGCCTCCATGGACACTAAGCATGTGCATGATGCACAGAACTATACTCAGGCAAAACACACATAAAATAAAAAGAAGCAGCAGCCAGTTGTGGGGGCGCTTGCCTTTAGTTCCAGCACAAAGGAGGTAGAAGGCAGGCGGATCTCTATGAGATCGAGGCCAGTCTGGTCTACATAGTGAGTTCCGGGCCAGTCAGGGATACTCAGTAAGATCCTGTCTCATGACACTGCACACGTATGAGCATTCTTACCTCTAAGAGGAATTCCAGGTGTCTAGCCCAGATGGTAGCCTTGTAGGGGAACCTGGAGGGCAAGGATAAGAACAAGATGCCCATCTGCAGAAGAGCGGCCAGCACCTAGGGACAGGGACCTGGGAAGACCTTGCCTGCCCTGGCCAGGAAGAGTAGCCTCCAAGAAACACTAACACAGGAAAAAGGAAAGTTACACCTGCACAGTTGCCATCTGGATCACATGGGGACCTCTTGACACCTTTATTGGGGTGATTTACAGGACAGGGTCAGGCAGAGGTCTGCCTGCAACAGCCCTCACCCCCAAGCCCTGAAGACTGACAGAAAATGCCTTTGCAGGCTGATTCAGGCCTGGCTCCTTCATCGGGTCCCATGGCTGCTTCATACCCCTCAAGGAGAGAACCCCAAGTGAGCACAGAGAGGAAGAGAACCCGCAGTTCCTGGGCAGTTCCACACCCTGGGGTGCCAACAGTCGAGGGACTTGAGGCTTTGCCTCCCAGACACCCATAGGAAGATAGCTTTTCATCCATACAGCTTGGGCAACTGTATGTCAGGAGTGCTGGCCCTGCTGGCTCCTGGAGTGACAAAAGCCAAGCTGTCATGTCACAACAGGGAACCACTTGCTCTGGTGCCGAGACCCCACCACCACTGCCCACCACTGCCACTGGAGAGTCTCGCCGTGTCCAAGGATCCTGTACAGCGCTGCCTATGGTGGCCAGAGCCAATCACCAAAATGTCCGGAGCCGAGGCCACCAGCATGGGGACCACACCACTGCAGAACTCTGAAGGTGTTGGCCAGAACCAGAAGTCCAGGGTCCAGTGGAGAAGGACCTAGAGAGACAGTGCAAACCTCGTGCTACAGCTTGCATTTCCAAGCAGGGTCAGATACCTTGGTGTATGTGTATACACTAGCATGCATGTGCATGCTGGTGTATGTGTATACACTAGCATGCATGTGCATGACGGCAGACACCTTTGCAGTGCTGAGGTGTGCACAATGGTGTCTCTAGCACCTCTCCCCTGGGACTCACGTGTGCCCAAGACTGTACCACACTCATATACTCCTTTTCAAAACTGGAGCCCCTTAGGAAGTCCCACACCACCAGTTTCTGGCTTGTGCCAGTATAACTTTGGGAAGGGAGATTTCCCATCAGGCACCTCTGCCTTGCTGGTTGGTGGTCTACAGCAGAATATGAGTAGTACTCAGGGCCAGGCCAGAGTCAGTGTCCCAGTTCCAGAGGACTTCTGCAGGGAACACCTTGGTACCCTCAGGGCCTGGGGAGGGCTGAAACAGGCTCTCGTGTATCCAGGGCTGGTCTTGGACTCCCTAGCTGAAGCTGGCTTTGAAATGCTGATCCTCCAGCCTCCACCTCCTGAGTCCTGGCAACAGACCAGCACCACCAGCCACCACACCCCGATCCCCTGTTCCCTCCAGAAATGGTTCTACCAACAGCAATACAGACTTCCAAAAGAAGAGGGAGTTGGACCTAATTTGGCTGGACCCCAGAAGCAGCAATGAGAAGCCCTGGCAGGTCTAAAGAGCTAGTTCAGCAAGCTGGCACCCGGCTTTTCTCCTAGTGGTGGGAAGAAAGGCCAGCCATTGCTGGCTTCAGGAAGCCAGGAAAAGAGGGACTGGGAGCAGAGAGGGTCACCACCGAATGTTACTCCGGAGCTTGTGCGCTTAGAAGGGGGGATCTCCCCAGACACAAGCCTCTGCAACCGGGCTGGCTTTCTTTTTCTGAAAGGGTCTCCGCCCTGGACACTAAGAAAGGCTGTGGAGGTTAGTACAGCTCCATCCCCCACGGGAGCAGGACCCCTGGCATCATCTTGGGGATCATACTGGAGTGATCTCCATGCTAAGTGATTGGAGAACCCGCAGGAGAGCAGCCAAAGGCTTTGCCATGTCCTCTTTGGCTCCAAATCCCCGCCTGGAGAGGATGCAGGCCGAAGGCTGTCCTGGTCTGTGCACTTCCGCTTCCGAGATGGCATCCCGATTTCTCTCAGCCAAGCTGGTCTTGCCCAGCTCTCCAGCAGCCGAGCCTCCCCTTGCCCACAGCTACTGAGCCAGCTGAGCACGTGACCCAATCAGGCCCAACGGGAAGCCACCTTGGGTTCCTCACGCGGTCACTGGGTTACTCTCCTCCCAGTTTGCAGGAGTGCCACCACCCAAGGCCCGCCCAGGAACGCAGCACCCGGGGACACGGAGTGGGGCCATGGGCAAGACAGAGACCGAGTACCACTTTTGGAGTTCAAGACCCGATTCTGCCCCACGCTGCAAGTTTTCCTGTTTAGGAGCCACGGAATTTCTTTGCTTCAGTCAAGTTGCCCTGAATGGGCTGTCACTTGCCGCTCAGGCTCCCGCCCGAGGCTGTAGGAAACGCACCTGGATGCCAAAAGCCAGCTCGGCAGGATCTGGCAGGTCCAGGGCTCTGCAAAGTGCCTCTGTCGGAGTGCAGACACCCTCTTCAGGCCTGGCGATCGCGACTTCCCACAGGGAAGCCCTAACCAGGAGTCTGGTGTTCAGCTCCTGCCTATGACCCATCCGTCGGCTCCTGGATGACAGAGTAACAAAGCCACACCTTAAGTCTCACCTGTGGTTGGCACCCCTTGGTTCCTCAGAGGGGATTGCAGGTTGAGTACCGAAGGCTAGGAGCTCCGGCTCCCCACCCCCACTCCAGACTCCCAGGCAGGAATGCTCCACTGCTCAGGGGTGGGCTAGGTCAAGACTAGAAACCTGACACCATCCTGCCCAGCCTTGGGGCCACAGCCAGCCTGCTGTTGCTGCAGCGCGCGCAGGCTCGGGCCGGGCCCACACTCCATTCTTTCTCCACCCACCCCACCCCCCAGCTCCCTACCTTTAGAAGCCTGCCGGCCAGGCATTTGCCTGCTCCCTTCGTGACTTCATAAAAATGCGATTAATTGTCAATGGATAAAAAACAGATTTCCCAGAACCCCGACTGCAAGCTGGCTTCTCTTGGAAAATCATACGGTTTGGACGGCTAGGGCCACAGGCCCGGGGAGGCCTGTGCGAGGCAGTCGCCCTGAGTGCTGCTTCTGGCAGAGGCTCAGAGGCCCCGGGTCTGCTCCCGGGAACTGTACCGCCAAGTAGATCCTTTTCTCAGCAATGCCCCAAACGGCTGGTCTACCCCATGACAAGCCGGCCTCAGACACTGCAGGGACAGGGGATCTGTCCTAAATTGAATCTGTACTAAATGGAGCCCGCACCCCAGGGCCTTTGCTCTCTCCCACACCTTCCCCAGCCCGCCTCGCCCATTCATGTAGCTCACTCTTGGGAAGCCCCGCCCAGGATCCCGATCCCAGCTGCTTTCTGTACAGGCCAGGGCCAGCAGCTCTGTCTGCAAAGGGCCAGACGGTCGGTATGCTAGCTAAGCCTTGTGGGCCATGTGGTTGCGGTCCCAACTACTGAACTCTGCCCTTGTGATCCCAAAGCTGCCTTAGTCAATCCATAAACACAGGCACAGCTGGAGCCGGGCATGACCGCACACGCCTGGAATCCTAGCACTCAAGAGCCCAAGGATTATGAATTTGAGGCCAACCTGGGCTACATAGTGAGGTCTTGTCTCCAAAAGGCATGGCAGTGTCCCTATAAAACTTTATTTACAAGAACAGTGCTGGGCCAGACTTGGTCCCAGAGCTCTGTCCTCCTAAACAGATGGCCACACCCTCCCCCAGCTTCCAGACCAGAGAGCACTGCATTGTGGGTCCCAGGCACCACTGCCAGAAGGGGTGTGGGGGAGAGGCTGTCTTGCCAACTGGCCTTAGGCCTGAATGTAATCTGCTCAGAGGCCCTGACCATTGTAGTCCCATGTAGTCTGACTCAGTGTGACAGGCAGGAAGCCCAGGTCAATGCCAGCATCCTCCACCCTGAAGCCCTCTCAGGCCTGGCCTGAGATCTCCAGCATCTGTCCCAAGGACCAGCAGCATCCTCCCCACAAGCCCTGGATCAATCCCCAGGGCTTGAGTTCCACCCGCAAGAGCTGAAGTGCCAAATACCAGGGTCCCATGCCCCGGGTCACCAGGCACCCTAAACCAGGAAGCTTGAGAGGGGGCCAGTCCGCTACCAGACAACTCCACTGACTCTGTGCTGGATAGTTCTCTCTCATCACCAGAGCTCTCCTTCAGCTGGAGGGTCACAGGCTCCCAGCCTCAGTTCCCTCCTGAGCAGATGAGGGTAATACCGTCACACTTACCAAGCCTGCTTGGAGTACTGTAGTAATGTTGGAGGTGCTGCAGCCACCTTGAGACCAGGAGGACAAACACCACACACTAAAGAGAACAGAAGAGCCAGAAGCATGTGTCCCTGGCTAGTTCCTTAAGAAGCCCAGACAACTCCAATGGCCACCTCAGTGCTTTGTGTCACAGGAGGGAAAACAGAACATAGCTCGTTGAACCACTTAGAGGGGTTTCTGTCCTGCCTGACTCTTCAGAGCCTGGCTGTAATGCGACTAGGACTTTTGTCTCGATGAGTCACCAAGGCCACACAGACTGCCATGGCTCAGGCACAGCACTTGACCCGGGATGTGGGGCAAGGTCATGGAGGAGGGTCTCCAGCAGTGAGAATCCTCTTGGGTCTTCAAAATGGCTCATGGGGTAAAGTGTTGTCCATGCAACCCTGATGAGACCTGAGTTTGGTCCCTAGAACCCGCAGAAAGGTTGAGAGGTAAGAACTGACCCATCAAATTGTCCTTTGACCTCCACATAGCATTGTGTTGCACACACACACACACACACACACACACACACACACACGAATGCACGCACACATGCACGCACTCACACACACCATGTACATGAACAAATCCCAGCTGTCAGGGGGCAGAGGCAAGAGGATCATGAGTTTAAAAGGAGCCTGAGCTACACAGAGACCCCATTCCCCAAAACTGAGGGCTGGGGGTACGGCTCAGTGGTAGAGAGCTATGCAGACGCAAAGCCCTGGGTTTTACCCCCAAAACAAACCAAACACTCAAGAGTCCAACAGGATCCAAAGCCTGACTCTCCTGCTCCTTCAGGTACTCAGCCTGGCTTCCAGGGAGCAGGAGGGAGAAAGGTGGGGGTGGGAAGGATAACCCAGGAAACAGCTCCTCAGCCACCCGCCACCGCCACCGCCACCGCCACCGCCACCGCCACCGCCACCCACTCGGTCTGCTCTGTTGCTGTCATGGGGGCCGGTCTTTCTCTCCAGTTCTCCTAATCTAGCCAGGAGGAAAAGGCCAGAGAAGTGCTGAAGGAGCACACTGTACAGAATGTTCAAACTGCAGTCCTCACAGGGGGGTCTCCAGTGACGATCAGAGACACCCCCAGAGGCCGGAGGAAGCAAAGACCTGTTTGGTTTCTAATACAATTAACTAATGACGGACAGCAATGTGGTGTCCTGGAGGAGAGACAGGCCCAGGGAAGGCAGCAACATCCATCCACCTCCCTGAGGTGAGCGGCTGTCACTGAGGGATCCTGGGTGATATCTCAGCTGACACTCTGCCCTACAGTTAGTAGGATAGTCAATGACAACCCAGGGGACACTACATGGCCACAGCAAGAAAGTTTCTCTAATTCTAAATGTGTTTTGAAAAATAAACAGTCTGGAGAGATGGCTCGGAGCCTCGGAGCATTCGCTACTCTGCAGAGGATCCATTTGGGCTCCCAGCACTCAGGTGGTGGCTCATGGCCGTCTGTAACTCCAGGTCGGGGAGATGCCACACCCTCTTCTCCTCAGGTACCAGGCATACACATAGTGTGCATACAAGCATACATGCAGGCAACACATTCATACACATAAAGTAAAATAAATCTTAAAAAAAAAAAATAGGCATGCTGGCTAGTTCTCCGTCAACTCGACACAAGCCAGAGTCATCTTCGAGGGGGCTACCTTGATTGAGGAACCGCCTCCATAAGATCCAGCCGTACAAAAGCCTGTGGGGAATTTTGTTAATTAGTGATTGATTAGGGAGGGTTCAACCCGTTTTGAGTGGTGCCAGTCCTGGGCTGGTGGGGGTGAGGAGAAATGTCAGCTGTGGGAGGGATGGGTAGGCTTCATCTCCCTCTGCAATGGAGGAGCTTGAGGCCTGGGTCATAACCACCGCTGACTCAACCAGTGGAGCTGCATTCGAATCCAGCCCCGCCTGGCTGCACCAACCTGGCGGAGCCCAGTGGGGTTGGGATGACCTCTCTTTAGGACCCAGAAGTCCCCTCAGCACAAAGGGGCCCCTGCCTGCCACTTAGAGACTGTGCCTCACAGCCTTGGCTGGCACCTGTAGTCCTGGCACTCGGGAAGTGGATGCAGGAGGATCAGGAGTTCAAAGCCATCCTTAGCTACTTAATGAGTTTATGACCAGCCTGGGCTACATAAAACTGTTAAAATAAATAAACAAACAAAGAAAAAAACCTAAGATGGTTCCCATCTCTGAAAAACTGATAGGTTCAAATAACACACCAGTGCCAATCTCCTTTCAAAAGCTGAAGCTGAGAAAGCATGCTGCCAAGTGCCTGTCATCCGGGCACTCAGAGGCAGGAGAAAGCTTCAAATCAGTCTGAGCTGGCTACATAGTGAGTCCAAGGATAGCCCAGGCTAGGCAGGAAGCCAAAACAGAGGCCCAGCTTTCAGCCACACGAGTGAACACATCAGGCCTATACTCCTGAGGGGTGCAGGGAACAGGTCAGCAACACCTGTCCAGCATGCCTGTCTACCCAGCATGCCTCAGTCTACCTACCTGACTAACTTGCCTTCAGGCTCTGTGGAGCCTGCGGGCCTGGAGGTGCCGTGGCTGTTCCCTGAGGCTGTTGTTTACTGACTGGAGGCCTCCACTCCGAGCACCTGCCCTGAGCCCCAAGGGTGTGGGAAGGGACTGGAGTCATGTCACATGGTGTCTCCTATAAGTACACAGAGTCCAAGAGCTAGGGACTGCAACACAGACATGCTTTTACTAGGTGAGAACAGCTTAGGAGGGCTGGGACTGCACAGCTGCTACGTGGCTGCTCTGGAACTCAAACTGGGCTCTTTTGGGCCCTGAGTGGTGCCGTGCACCTTTAATCCCAGCACTCAGGAGGCAGAGGCAGGCGGATCTCTTTTTCAGGATCCTGGTTTACAGAGCTAGTTCCAGGACAGCCAGGACACATAAAGAGATCTTGTCTCTAAAAAGGAAAATTAAAACAAAACAACAACAACAACAACAATTGGTCTCTCCTGTGCTCTGGGCCTGTCTTTCCTTCAAAGTCCACACCCAGTTGTCTGGCTTGGGTCACTGGTGTCTCTGGGGGGCTCCTATCCTTCTAAACTCCCTGACAGCTCTAGGCAGGTCCCTTCCCATTCTGTGGGCCTCAGAGCCTGCCTGACGATACTTCTGGCCCTGCAGCCACAGGAGCAGATGAGCAGGAAGGCCACTGAGGGTTCCCAAGCACTGACCCCAGCAGCCTGCATACACAGGTACCATCTATCTCATCAGGCAGTTCTGGAAAGTTCTTAGATGCCCGGAAGCTCTGCAGAACACTGGCCACCATGCACGGGGATAGCGAGGTCTAGACTTCTGTGGCTTAGCAGTACGTTATTCAACTTGGGGGTCACAACCTGTACCCCAAGGCAGGTCCAGCTGCCTGTTCTCACTAAGCCAATCTAAAGAGCCAAACTTAAAAGGGGAGCAGAAGAGATTTATTCAGTGTGGCCAAGTTGGGAGGAGAGACAGAGAGATCCATCAAAGGCCCCACAATTCACCGCTCCTGAAGTGAGATCAAAGTTTAAAGAGGAGCCAGGGATTCCCATAGCTAAGCAGACCAGGCCGAGGTGTGGTCAGAGGTGTGATCCTACCCACCACAGACCTGTTGGTGTCTGGTCTTCAGCCTCATCCCAAGGAACTGTGTGAAATCTCTTTCTAAGAAATCTCTTTCTAAGTCTCCCTTCTGGCTGGCACCTTTTCTTCTCTCAGCATGGGATTCCTGGGGAACTTTCCATTTCTCTGGGGTCCTTTGTTTAATAGTCCATAGACTGAGAGACACAAGTTTGCCTGTGTCGGAGGGTGAGGCTGACTGGCATGCACAAGGCCCAGGCTTCCCTTGACCTCCTTCCACCTGGGGCCGAGCCCCGGGCCCCAGCCCTGGACCCCAGTGAAAAGGTGTTCTGAGAGTCAGAGAGAGAAAGAATCAAGAAAAGGGGTCCAGGGACTACCCCAAGTTCCCTGGGCTCCCCAGGCACCCAGCCCCTCCCACTACAAGCCCTGGCTGGTCTCCACTCCTCGGTGCCCTCCCCAGTGAGCAGGCTGTCTATAAGCTCTAACATCAGTTAGGCTCTGCTCCTCCCTCATTCCAGCACTTGGGAGGTAAACAGTGATGTCACTCACCCTCTCCATGGCTAAGTGACATGCGGGCTTACCTTACAGGAGGGCTGGGCTTGATACCTCCAGGCCCAGCAATCCACCCTCAGATCCCCCACCTGACAACACCTGCCCCCAGCCAGACACATGGACTCCACCTGCCAACGTCCAGCAGACTGAACTCGCCCAGCAGCTCGGGAGAATCTCCAGGGAGACCAGGGAGACACAGAGCCAGTCCCCGCAGACGGCAGGCTGCGGGCTCCATTTATAGAACAGTTGGAAATGGTGACACTGGAAATGGAGGGCTGGTGGGGGTGGCAGGGTGGAGGAGGGCGAGGGGGCTCCAGACGCTCCTCTCGGAGCTCCCTCTGAGCATCTTGACTCCGGTGGTTAAAAAGCCAACCGGGAAAGATGGCTTGGGATCCCAGCATTGCGGAGGTGGAGGCAGGAGAATAAGACTTCAAGGTCATTGTCAACCGCATAGGGAACCTGAGGCCAGCCTGGGCTACAAGAGGCCCTGTCTCAAAGTACCCAAACCTGGTACAACTACTGCAGATGTGAAGCAGACTGCCTGGGAGGTTGACCCATGGGTGGGGGATGGGAGGTGGGGGCAGAGGTCAGGGCCAGCGGCATTCACAAAGAAAACCAGTCACATGGGAGACCCAGGAGACTGGCAGGTTGGATGAGCGTACAGCTTGAGGCTGGGCGTCTGCACAGCCTGGTGTACTGGGTCTGCTGCAGGGACCAGGTCTCGCTAGTTAGATCAAGCTGACCTAGAACCCACTACATAGCCCAGGCTAGCCTTGAACTCGTGATCTTCCTGCATCAGCTGTCCAAGAGCTGGGATACATCCGTGAGCCACTGCACCCAGGTTCCCAGGCTCCCTTCAAATTGCATGCAAATCTGAAATTTTCCACAACTGTGTCCAGGCCACCTACATGTCCCCAGCCCACCTTGCTCGAACCTCCTCCTCACACCTTGGACACCCAGTGTCTGCTGCCCTCTGTGCCAGTGAGGCCCCAGCTGTCTGTCAGCACAGAGGGCAGATAGTGGCTTAGGACCCCAAGGACAGGTCTTCACGGTCACCAAAGGCGGCTCCTTCTGCTTGCCCAGAGCTTCTGTCTGTCTTCTCAGATGCCCTCCCAGTCACCACTCTGCCTCCCGACACACCTGTGTCCTTCCCCCTGGTACCTGCCCCTCTCAACACAAAGGCACGTGACTCTGGACTGTCAGCTGTCCTAGGAGGCCCACCCCACCCTGCAGCACAGAGTCTGAAAAAAGCCTCTGGTGAATGAATGAATGAATGAATGAATGAATGAATGAATGACTATCTGGGGATGAAAAGTTAAGCCTGGCCCAGGGACCGGGGAAGGCAGGACTAAGGGAATTAAAGAATGTGGGGAGTGTGTCAGACAGGTTGGCCTGCTGGGGGGCACCTCCAGGCTCATCTCTCACTATGGCTGCTCTCATTAGAAGCTGAGATGGGGAGTTGGTGGTGGAGGACGTTGCTGGGGCTGCCTCAGGAGCGCCAGCCATCAGCCCAAACCATCCTGTGTGGCCCTCGGAACGAGGGCAGGAATGGAGACTCGGGTCGGTCTCAGAGGACTTCAGATCTGCACCTTGGCACCCACACGTGGAGGGGTTGGCACCATGAGTGGGGGCTCTTCTCCCACCTCAGTGAACTGTGTCCCACTGCCAAGACCCTCCACAGAGCAGCTGACTCCGTGTGTGTGTGTGTGTGTGTGTGTGTGTGTGTGTGTGTGTGTGTGTGTGTGTGTAACAACTTCAGTCAGTTCCTTCCTTCCACCGTGTGGACCCATGGGGATCAAACAGACTTGGTGACAAGCACCTATACCCACTGAGCCCTCTCCCCGGCCCAGTGGCCCCCTTTCTAGCTGTGTGGCTTCAGCCAAGTTACCAACCTCGGTCTCTAGTCTCAGATCCGGAAGTCAGGGCTGACGATGGCTCCTGCCTCACTGAATACTCCCACTCAACTCAAGGTGTTTGGAAGGCAGCGCTCTGTGAATGCTGCTAATTTCATTACTGTTACAGCCCCAGAGTTCATATTCACTTTAAACGCCGTCATTAGCTTGTGAGCAGAACAGGTGTATAGTTTTATGATGTTGCGTTTTTAGAATTAAAATGAATGAGAGCACTTAGGCTAAATCACAGTGTGGGGTTTGGGTCGGGCCCGGCTTCAAGCTGTAATTTACAAGGTGCCTCAGAAGGAGCCGCGCTGGGACATCTCTCGGCTGTTAAGAGGCTTGGCTCCCTCAGCGGGAAGGCCTGGCTCACAGTAGGTGCTGGGCAGACGACGACGACGACGATGACCACGGCGGGAGCAGCAGCAGGCCACCCAGTCATGCCAGCAGCCTGCCAGCAGCCTCCTTCTCCTGAGGCACTGACTGACCACTGTCACCAGGGCTCCTCCTGAAAGTCCCCAGAGCACACCCAAGAACACTGCTCGGGCCCTCTTCAGCAGGTGCACACTGTCGAAGAATAGCCGGACGTGAGCATGGAAGGGCGGGGTGGAGGCTGGGGACCTTCGGTGCTCAGCCCAGGTCACAGTGCGCACCTGGGGGTCTGGACCTGCCCTTGCTTCTCATTCCACTCACTCTCCGGGGGCTCCCGGGTTAATTATTAGAAAATTTCAAGTTACAGGAACTTTGGCCCTGACTCTGGGCCTGGTGAAGGGACAAAGGACCTGCCAGAACAGACACCTAGAGGACCCACTAATAATGACAGATGGTTTATTTTCCCAGTAGAGAATTAAGCATGAACAGGAAGAGCTCAGGTACCTCCAGGGCACACAGAATGAGCAGGCCTCTTCCAGGTCCCCACCCGACCCGTGTTGCATATCACTTCCCAGGGCCCGCCTGAGCCAGCAGGATCTGCCCACCCTCCCTCGGCCTGGCTGGGCCTCACTCATGCCCCAGGAGCCTTTCCGAGCTGAGAGGCTCAAGCCAAGCCACACCTGGAAGTGGGCATGTCTTTTCCCTGTCCCCTTCCTCTTCCTCCCCACAGTCCCCTCCCTCCCTGGCAGCCTCACAGAGAGCAGTGTGTGTGTGTGTGTGTGTGTGTGTGTGTGTGTGTGTGTGTGTGTGTGTGTGTGACATTAATTTCCACTCTGATGTCCTGGCTCCCCACAGACCTAAAGCAAGCAGACTGTAAGACAATGGGCTGAAATCTCTGAAACTCTGAGAACAAGAAATCTTTCCCTTTGAGCTGATTCCTCTTGGTGTTTTGTCTGTGAGGCTAGCCTTGAGACAGGGTTTTGTGTATCCCAGGCTAGCTCTGAATTCAGTATGTGGCTGAGGATGGCCTTGAACTTCCGATCCTCCTGCCTTCCCCTCCTGGGTGCTGGGATCACACAAGTGCACCCCCATGTCTGGGTGATGTGGTGCTGGGGTGGTCCAGGGTTTCAAGCACTCTACTACCTGAGCCTGGCGGCACCAACCCGACCGCTTGACCAGAACCTTTGGTGTGTGTTGAGGATGCCTCACTGTGAAGAGCAGTGCGGTGCCGTTGGTCACCAGGGAGTTCCAGTGCCATGGACCCAGGAAGTCCTGGTGGGCCTCCACAGCAGGGTGATCAGAGATAACGGCTATGTTGTGGGTTTCTCAGGAAGGTTCCTCCAGGGCTGACAATGAGTGTGGGACAGACCTGCCTATCCTCTCCTGTGTTCTCCTCAGCACTCAATCCCAGTCATCATTCCTTACAGCTCCGACGTACCACGTCATCACCAAACACACCATGGGACCCTCTATGGGTTCACTTACATCCTACCAAGGAGGTTAAGGCTCAGGGTGGGGCAGCGGGTGCCCATGTGCCATTCACTTTGAGGACCTGCCCTGATTCGGCAGCAGGGTGCGGGTGCTGGGGTCGAGAGTTGGGGGGTGGATAATCCAGCCTTACATCCTCCTCCTGTCAGCTTGGGAGGTACAGATTCCCAGAAGGCCACAGGGCAGGGAGGGAAAACCTATGTACATGTGTCCATGTGTGTGTGCACATGAAGGCCAGAGGTCAGCTATGGTTATTGTTAGAAATATGCTCAGGGTCACAAAAAAAGAAACACCCCTCCAACTGAAGCAGTGGGACAGACTAACTTTATTTATTTATTTATTTATTTATTTATTTATTTATTTATTTTGGTTTTTCGAGACTTGGTTACTCTGTGTAGCCCTTGGCTGTCCTGGAACTTGCTCTGTAGACCGGGGTGGCCCGGAACTCACAGAGATCCGTCTGCCTCTGCCTCCAGAGTGCTGGGATTAAAGGCATGCACCAGCAGGACCTGTGTGCTTGGAAGAGCCAACACACAATGAGACAGGAAGTGCGTTGGGTTTATGTTCTGACCCGGATGCTGACCATGTCTTTTCTTCACTGGCTGCGGGTCCTGCCTCAGTTGGATAGTCTTATTCAATTGGCTAGTCTGAAGAGGAGGAGCTCACAGGACCTGAAGAAGGAAGGGAGAGAGGTCACTGCTCCAGGCCATCAAATTCCTGGACCAGAGCAGTGGGTCTTTTCTCAAACAGGGTTTTATTTGGGAGAGGGTGTTAAAACATTTACATAGGCCTGGGAGATGGCTCAGAGGTTAAGAGCACCAACTGCTCTTCCAGAGGTCCTGAGTTCAATTCCCAGCACCCACATGGTGGCTCACAACCATCTGTAATGAGATCTGGTGCCCTCTTCTGTATGTATAATAAATAAATCTAAAAAAAAGTACATAAAAGGTGGGGGAAGATATGAGATTTTAATTTCTTGTCTTAAACATGAACGTTACAGAATTTGATAGAAAAGATTTATTTAATATTTCTCATGATGTAGCCCTGGCTGGCCTGGAACTCATAGAGATCCACCTGCCTCTGCCTCCTGAGAGCTGGGATTAATAGTGTGGGCCACCATGCCATGCCTGGCTCAAAAAAGAATATATATATATATATGGGGGAGTGCCAGAATGCACAGATGGAGGCCAGAAGAGAACTCTCAGAAGTCTATTCTCTCTTATCTGAGTGTCTTTTCCCAAAGTCTGGCACTGAGACAAAAGCCAGCACCCCCTGGGGTCTTGGGAAAATAGCTTCTACCAGTTAAAAGAAAGCCTTCTCCTGACCTCTGGCAAAAAGGCTCTCCATTACCATATGCCTGTGGTGTCTATTAGCATATCAAGATCTAGTTTAAGTATGCTTCATACACTTCAAAGTCCTTCACCTCGGGTCACTTCTTCCTCTCCTCCCAGGTACCTGTTCCCCTGAAAATCCCAGAAATCTCAGGGCTGTGGTGGCGGCGCATGCTTTTAATCTCAGCACTCGGGAGGCAGAGGCAGGCAGATCTCTGTGAGTTCCAGGCCAGCCTGGTTTACAGAGAGAGTTCCAGGACAGCCAAGGCTGTTACACAGCCTCAAAAAACAAACAAACAAACAAACAAAGCTAGAAAGCCTGTGCACCCCGACCTTCTCTCTGCTTTCCTGAGAGACAGCCTTGGCAGTTTGGAGTGAACTTTTCCCTTTCACCCACGAGCGGTTACTTTGGATTCTTTAATGTTCCCATTTCACTCCACGGGTACTGAGACCCAGGACCAGTCATGCTCCTTTGACTTCATTTCTTTTCTCATTCAGTGTGGTTCCGGGGATCAAACTTAGTTCATCAGGCTCAGTGGCAAGTGCCTTTTATCCACTAAGCCATCTCGACAGCCCAGTTTTTTGTTTTGTTGATACAGGGTCTCATATAGCCTGGCTGACATCAAGTTCCTAATTGTCCTGCTTCCAGCTTCCAAGTGCTGGGATTCCTGATCTCAGGCCGATGCTCTCCCAGTCTGTCAACAGGCTGGAGCTTACCCAGCAGGCTAGGCTGGCCAGTCAGCAAACTCCTGGAGTAAGTAATGCCTGTCTCACCTTCCCAGTCCTGGGATGACAATAGTGACCTCACTACTGACCGGTTTGTTTGTTTGTTTGTTTGTCTCCCAAGATAGGCTTTCTCGGTATTTCTCTGGCTGTTCTGGATCTTGCTTTGTTGACCAGGCTGGCCTTAAACCCACAGAGATCCGCCTGGAAGCCTTGCGCCCCCCCCCGCACACACACACCCCCATGCTGCCACCGCCACCACCACCACCCTGCGCACACCCTGCTTTTTAAAGGCAGGGTCTGGGGATCAAAGTCACATTCTCATGCTTCTGAGGCTGACCTGATTAACTGTTTGATCGGCAAACTGTTGTAGAATATTATTTTGAGTGTGTTACTTTTGTTTATGTTGCATTTGTTTAACTCTATGAAGCTGTGTTACTGTGCCTGTGTAAAACAGGATGGTCTAATAAAGAACTGAATGGCGGGGCTGGCAGGCAGAGAGAATAAATAGAAGGAGAAAACTGGGTGGAGGGATGGAAGATCTAGGAGCCAGAGAAGGAGGAAGACCGCAGGGGCCAGCCAGCCAGCTACACAGCAAGCCACGGAGTGAGAATAAGATTTACAGAAGTAAGAGAATGGGAAAAGCCCAGAGACAAAAGATAGACTGGTTAATATAACAGTAAGAAAAGCTGGCTAGAAACTAAGCCAAGCTAAGGCCAGGCATTCATGAGTAAGAATAAGCCTCCATGTGTGATTTATTTGGGAGCTGGGTGGCAGGCCCCCAAAAAGAGCAACAACCTCCAACAATAGGAAACTACCACAGGGAGCCCAGAGGAGACAGAGGTGGGTCCCTTTGGCCTTGGGCTACTAACCACAGCCATCATCCACCTGGGCAGATAACCAAGCTGGGCATCTGGCCTCCAAGGGGAGTCAGGTCATGTCTGGACCTGACTTTCTGGTTGCCTCCCCTGGGATGGATGCTCTTGGCAGGGTACACTAGTCATGCATGCTACCACAAGAGCCCCAGACATCAGAGGACTGCATAGTTTTAGGAAAAGTGTCCCACCAAATAAGAAGTTGGGGATAGCCAGGTGGCGGTGGTGCACGCCTTTAATCCCAGCACTTGGGAGGCAGAGCCAAGCAGATCTCTGTGAGTTTGAGACCAGCCTGCTGGTCTACAGAGCGAGATCCAGGACAGGCACCAAAACTACACAGAGAAACCTTGTCTCTCTCGAAAAACTAAAAAAAAAAAAAAAAAAAAAAGTTGGGGTTACTGCTCAGCATGTTTATACAGACAGCCCCTCAAATAAAAATTCTTTATTGTCATGAGGGCCATCCAACTCACTCTCCTCAAAGCTTTAACGAAAACACAACAGCCTAGAAAGACATTCCTGGGCCAGTGAGAATGCTCGGTGGGAGCCGACAGATGGAATTCCACCATCCTAAGGACCCACATGGTGGAAAGATCCAGCGTCTGCAAATTGTTCTCTAAGCTAGACATGCTAAGAGGCAGGTGGATCTGTGGGTTCAAGACCAATCCTGGTCTACAAAGCAAGAGTTCCAAGCCAATCAGGGTTACACACTGAAGTTCTGTCTCAAAAAAAAAAAAAAAAAATTGTACTCTGACCACTCCAGGTGTGCTGTGGCATGTGCATGCTCACACACACACACACACACACACACACACACACACACACACACACACACACACAAATGCACATCAATAAATACAGTAAAACCCCCAGAAGCCTACTTTTTAAAATGCCTTTGGCTCTAAGCCAGCCTGCACCCCAAATGCCCTCTGAGGCCACCACTCCAAGCGTGACTGTGGAGGAGGCTGGGGGCTGGGGAGGTGTGGGACTCTGGCCTCCATCCTTGCTTCACTGTTAGCCATCCGTCAGGCTGCATTTTTCCTACAAGGACTGCTGAGGGCAAGAGGAGAAGGAAGCCAGTTCAGGGCTGCCAGCCCTCGCCTGGAACCTCCCCTGGCTGTTGGGTGTTGCAGCAAGAGCCATCCCTGCTCCAGCCCAGGCAGGCTCCTCCCCATGGCCCTCCAGGGGCCCCCGCTGGGGGAGGAGGGCCCCTGCAAAGCCTCTCTCCCGACGGCTGGGGGAGGGGAAGGGAGGGACTCTCGGCCTAGCACCCAAGGACGACTCCTACAGGCCTGTCCGGGCACGGCAGCATTGCCCACGGCGGCCATTGCTTCCCTGCCAGCTCTTTGCAGCCTGAGACATAGGCAGACAGAGCTGGAGGGCCTGAGACGTGGCCGTCAGAAACCTCTGGCATTTATCAAGCACCTGCTGGGTACGCAAACCTTGTGGAGGAGCACATGCCCTTGGCAGGTACTGGAAATGTCACTGGGTGGATGAGGAATTAGGAGAGATCCTACCCAGGGTCCCATCCGGATTTCACAGCTGGGAGCAGATCCTCCCTCCCACTTGTCACCATGGGCAGGATGGAAGCTGTGGTCCACCCCAGGGCAGAATACAGGCAAGGAGAGGGACACTGAGACTCGCTGAACCTTCCTTGTAAACTGGATTCACCTGTTTCTGGAGTTATTCCAGGAAGTTAAAATCAGGGGCCAAAGCTAAGAGCCAGGAGGTCTGAGCTGGTGCTTATGCACCCTCACGGACACCACGGACACATGTCCTTTCCTCCATGCTCCTTGTCTCAGAGGCCTCAAAGGGGTAGGGTGGGAGGTAGGAGGAGCAAGAGTTCAAGGTCATCTCTTGCTAATCTGAGGATGACCTGGAATTTCTGATCCTCTTGCCTCTGCGTCTCAAATGCTAGGATTACAGGAGTGTACCACCACGCCAATCTAAGACATTCTGGGGGTCGAGCATGTGGGCAAACCCCAATCTTCATGTACTATAAAACTCCTAAGTTTGAAGCCAGTCTGATCTACATGGCAAGTCCCCGACCAGCGGGGCTACAAAGTGAGACCTTGTTACAATTAAAAAAAAAAAAAACCTCCTGATGTCTAAATTTCCCCCGAAACTGTAAAACCTGGCCCCATCTCCCCACCACTTCCACGGTCTAATCCCCGAGCTGTGGCCAAAGCATCCTCTCTCCCATCAGTGCCTCTGACCATGTCTCCTTCTAGGGTCTTTGGCCTCCTGGTCTCCTCTGGCCCTGTTGGACCAAGGTGGAAGTCCAGGCTAGACCACCCTGGCCGGACTGCCGGCCATGTGGGAAGTGGGCACTGGCCCAGCTGGCTCCACCCTTAGTCCTGGAGGTCTCCTTCCCTGGAAAGCACCACTCCTGGAGAAAATTAATCAAAGCAACACCTTGTGAAGAAGATGTTTTGACTTGGCAGAAAACAGACAGCGGTTTACAACAAGTGAGTGAGCTTCGAGCCTCCAGCCCATGCCCGGGCTAAGGGCATGGCCAGGCAGGCTGTGGATACGGCCGACCCACACTGCTGTATTCTCTCACACATCTGAGGCTGCACAGCTACAGGCCTGGCTCCCAAGCTCCCTTCCCACCGACCAGAAGCTTCCTGGGTGGGATCTTCATCTGCAGCTGAGCTCTAGCCTAGTCCTCTCCTTTGACTGCACAAGGGGCCTCAAGCGGGTCCAGGGAGCCCAGAGCTCAGCATGAAATGTCCCCAGGTTAGGGCACTCTGAGCAGCCAAAGTTTACCTTGGGCATCCAGCTACCCTGCTCAGCTCCAGGGTGAAAGTCTCTGCATGGTGCCACCCGCTCTGAAGAGGTGTCCACTCGTGCCATACCCGGCCTGTCTGGCAAGGGCGGGTACATTCTAAAGAGACACTCAGGGCCCTCTCTTTGGCTCTCAGACTATTGAAAGCATAGACCCCAGGAAATGAACATTTTCCCGGGATTCTCCTGCTGGGAGAATTGGCTGGAGACGATGGAGGGGTTGGGGAACTGGACAACTGAAGGAAGATTAAGGGTTAATCGGATGACCTTGCATGGGAGAGGGAGCTGAGAAGATGGGGTGGGGGCAGGGTCACACCTTGACTGTTGAGTTCTGCAAATCTCTTGCTTTCTATTCAAACCCCACCCTCAGGGCAGAACCCCCAAAGGACTTGGGAAGTCCCTGGATCATTTTGTCTCTCCCTGCTGTGGTCACACTAAGTGAACCTACCTTTTTCTGCTTTTCAGCATACTTACCGCTACTTTAATTGGCTTATTGAGGTCTGGGGTCCCAAACCTGGCAGGCTGTGGCCCTAAGCTTGGTAACACTGCTCTAAAAGCTTCTGTGGCTCCCCATGGTGCTTAGAGTTCGAGACATCCCCTGCCTCTGGCTCTGCCCACTGGACTCTTCCCCACCAACAGTCAACACTTCTCAAGCTCCGTACTCAGCTTTTGCACACACAGGCCAAGAGCAACCTCTTCTTCAGTCCAGACAACTCTTTATCATCCCATTCTGTGTCCTGGCCATTCTTGGTATCCTCCCAGTAGACACAAGTTCCCAAGGTGCTGGAGACGAAGAACAGGGTTCCCAGTGCCCAACCGTGTGGCCTTAGGCTAGTTACTTAACCTTTCTGTACCTCCAATTCTTTTTTTTTTAATTTATTTTATTTATTTTTATTTTATGTGCATCATTATTTTGCCTGCATGCATGTCTGTGTGAGGGTGTCAGATCCTCTACAACTGGAGTTATAGACAGCTGTAAGCTGCCATGTGGGTGCTGGGAATTGAACCCGCATCCTCTGGAAGAACAGTCAGTGCTCTTAACCACTGAGCCATCTCTCCAGCCCCATGGGCCTCCATTTCAAGTGGGATATACACAGCACATCCCTTGAGAAGAGGACTGGCCCATTGAGAATCAGAACAAGTTTGGCTGCGTCCCCTGCCACTGCCATGCCCCTCACCGACACCTACATGCTGAGGCCGGGTCTGTCTTGAACCACGTCCCCTGCTCAGAGTTCCACCCTAAGAACACACATGGTTAGAGAGAACCAAACCGATGCCCATGGACTGTCCTCTGAACTCCACATGCACTGTGGGACATGCATCCCCTTCTCTCTCTCTCTCTCTCTCTCTCTCTCTCTCTCTCTCTCTCTCTCTCTCTCACACACACACACACACACACACACACACACACACACACACACACGCACGCACACAAACAAATAAATAAATGAAATACAAAATTTAACATTAAAAATTTAGATTTGTTTGGCTGGGCGGTGGTAGTGTATACCTATATTTATACCTATATTCTCAGCACTCAGGAAGAAGCAGAGGCTGACAGATTTCTGTGAGTTCAAGGCCAGACTGGTCTACAAAGTGAGTTCCAGGACAGACAGGGCTATTACACAGAAAAACCCTGTCTCAGAAAAACCAAAACAAATTTTAGATTTATTAATTCTATCTTATGTGTATAACATCTTTGCCTCTGTGTGTGTATATGTACCATGTGCATGCCTGCTGTCTATGGGGGTCAGGAGAAGGCATCAGATCTCCTGGAACTTGAGTTAGGGATAGTTGTGAACCACCATGTAGGTGTGGGAATCAAACCCAGTGTCTTGGCTGATTTTTTTTTTTTCAACTTGATGCAGGGCAGGGTCATCTGAGAAGAGGGAACCTCAGTTGAGAAAATGCCTCCATAAGATTGGTCCGTAGGGAAGCCTGTGGGGCATTTTCTTGACTGATGATTGACGTGGGAGGGCCCGGCTCACTGTGCCTGATGCCATCCCTGGTGGTTCTGGGGTGTGTAAGAAAGCATACAGCAAGCCGTAAGGAGCAAGCCAGTACTCAGTGTTCCTCCATGGCCTCTGCATCAGCTTCTGCCTCCAGACTCCTGCCTTGAGCCTCTACCTTGATTTCCTTTAGTGACAGAATGTGACCTGGAAGTGTAAGATGAAATAAACTTTGGTCATGTGATTGTGTTTATCTCAGCAACAGAGACCTTTAGACACCAGGGTTCTCTCTGCAAGAGCAACAAGTGCTCTTAACCGGTTAGGGTGGATTTTTCTGTTTGTCTTTGTTTTAATTATTACAAGGACCTGTCTCTCCAGCCACCCCACCTCATTTTTTTAGTTAAAAAAAAAAAAAAAAGTCTTTTAAAGTAGCAGTTCTCTAAACTCCCAGCCTTAGTCCTGGAGGCTGGAGTGGGTCCTGACTCAAAGGCCTCATTCTAGACCCTGAGGGCATTGGCTTGACACTAAAAGCAGTGTCCACCCAGAGCGGGCAAGCACAGACTTGGTCTGCACAGCAGCTTGACTCTGGGGGAGACAGAGCTGTCTTGGAGTCCCCAGGGCAGGCTGGGGCTCAGTCAGCAAACCGCAGCAGCCATAGCCCGGTGACAGAGGTTCGAACCCAGTTCTATCACTGTCTCCCTGGTGAACTATTCAATTTCTCTCTGTTTCTTCATTTGTAAAGGAGAAACAGACAGACCTGTATCATAGGGAGCAGGGAGGGGCTGCAGCCAGCACCCTAGGAGCAGCAACAGCCTGGTGAGCAGGGTTCTACACACACACACACACACACACACACACACACACACACACACACACCTGCACACCTTCCCTAGACAAACCCTCGGGGACCAAGATCACATCAGGGCTCCTGTGACTCACCGCCCTGGCAGGAGGCTTCCGGAGACAGGTCACTACAGGCAGGCCCTCTCCAGGAATGCGGGAGTAAGGCACAGGGGGCCGGGGGTAGGGATGGAGGGGTGAGGAGGAAGAGATGCAGGTCCCAGCATGAGGACCCTGTGAGCCAGTGACAGGGAGGGAAGGCGACGGGGTGCTGGCCCTGCCCAGCACTGACCTCCATCTCCACCCTCAGTCTCCTCTGTGTCTGAGAACCCAGTGCTGCTGTGGGTGTGGTGGCGTGGGGACAGGAGAGGTGACAGGAGAGGACCCTGGATGCACCACTCTCAAGACGTTTCCCCGGGGTAGGAGTAACCCCCAAGTCCTTTGCCCCTTCTCTTCTAATGTGCCTCAACCTGTGCGTCATGGCCCCCTTGGGGGTCGAACAACCCTTGCACAGGGTCACCTGAGAGACATCAGAAAACACAGATATTTACATTATGATTCATAACAGTAGCAAATTTACAGTTATGAAGTAGCAATGAAAATAATTTTATGGTTGGGGAGTCACCACATGAGGAACTAACTGTATTAAAGGGTCCTAGCATTAAGAAGATTGAGAACCACTGCCCAGCCAGCCGGGCAGTGTGGCATACGCCTTTAATCCCAGCACTTGGGAAGCAGAGCCGGGCAGATCTCTGTGAGTTTTAGGCCAGCCTGGTCTACAGAGCGAGATCCAGGACAGGCACCAAAACTACACAGAGAAACCCTGTCTCCAGGGGGAAAAAAAAGAGAAAAAGAGAACCACTTCCCTAGAACCTGTGGTCACCCAGGAACACAAACAACTCTGGGACAAGAAAGACAGAGAACCTTCTTGACTTCCCTGTCACTGGTTGGCAGAAGGGCCATCCCAGAGGATTTCAGTAGCAATTCCTGGCCTTGAGCTGGGCAAGGCCACAGTGTCACTATTACTGGCCTCCAGAAGTGGGCAGGCTTGCAGGATTGGGGGGCTGGGGGCAAAGGCAGGCCTGGGTCTCCCAGGTTACACCACCTGACCAAACAGAGGTCAGGTTGTGTTGACAGAGGCCAGATTCTGCACCGCTCCGTAGACAGGCAGGAGGCAGGAGGATTAGGAGCTCAAGGCTAGCAAATTAATTGGAAGCCAGTAGAGGCATGGGGTACGTGAAACCTTATCTCCAAAGGGAGCGGTGGTGACATGGCCAAGCCGGTAAGGGACATACAAGCCTAGAAACCTGAGTTCAATTTCTGGGACCCATGTAAAGGTGTAAGAAGACAATTGACTCTACCATCTTACCTTCTGCCCCCTGTGCATGATGTGATGCGCGCGCACACACACACACACACACACACACACACACACACACACACACACACACCTACACTAAATGCAATAAATAAATAATTAAATTTTTAGCTGGGTGGTGGCGGCAGCACACACCTTTAACCCCAGTACTTGGGAGGCAGAGGCAGGTGGATCTCTGTGAGTTAGACCAGCGTGATCTACAGAGTGAGTTCCAGGACAGCCGGAGGTGTTACAGAGAAACTCTGTCTCACAAAACCAAAAGAAAAAAAATTTAATGCAGAGGTCAACACCTGGTGGCCACTTTGGCTTTGAAGGCAGACCATCGATCGGGTACACAGACATTACCACAGTAGCCGGACACTGAAAGCGGTGAAGGAGCAGCTTGGATAACCCAAAACACAACCTGTTTGTGGGGCAGGGGAGGGGATGGGGGACAGAACAGGAAGAATCCAAGGAACATGAGACCAGACTGCCCAGTGAGCCAGATGCATGGAAGCCAAGGCTCTCTCCAGCCTGTCCCTTACATGCCCTTGGCCGCCATGGTCTCCTCCTGTACAAAATGGTGTGTATGGAGGGTGGGGAGCACTTTCCTAGGAACACCACAGTGGGTGGGTACCAAAGGCAGCAGCATTCGAGGTGGGCGCGATGGACCTGGCTGGAACCCAGCCACAGTGTAAGGAACAGCAGCATTCTTCAGCTCTGCTGACAAATGCTGAGTAGAGTTCTGTCTAGGTGACCTGCACACTGTATGCATTTGTGGGAATCCGGGTATCCCCACTTGATGCCTGTAGCACCCCGAGCTATTCTAAACAAAGCATCTGCAGGCAGAGGGAGGATCCCCAGGTGTCAGTCACGCATCTTCCTGGTTCAGCTTCTCACCATTGCAGGGACAGGGTGGTGCTTCCCTGTCTCCACGGGGAGACCCCAGGACAAAAGAGATGGGGTGACAGGGAGCTCACAATGCTGTATACCTGTCACCTCCTGGCTCCCCGTCAGTGGCAGGCTGAACTGTGCTCAGGAAGGCAAACTCTGGATGTGTGACCCTTGTCCTTAGGCAACATGGACAGGGCAAGAGGGCAATGCTGTTTCTGCTTGCCATGGCAACAATATCTGGGAAACAATAGGCCCTCAATAAATGGAGGGCCAGGAGGACGGCTCCCTGGGCACAGGCGCTTACCACCTGGCAACCCGAGTTTGAGCCTCATGTGGAAGAGAACCAACTTCCGCAAGTTGTCCTCTGACCTCCACATGTGTGCTGTGGCTCGTGCGTCCCACAACTAACTGAAGAAGCGAATGGATGGAGGTGGCTGCTGTTTAAGCTGTCAAGAAGGGCAAGCTGAGGAGATGCTGGCCCAAGAGAGGAATGGACAGGACTCCCAGCCACTCCTGTCTGCAGGGCAGAGCCAAAGTGGCCTTCGACCATCTTCCCACTTATTCCCACAGGCTTCTCCTCTGCTAAGTCTGGAGGTGTGTGTGTGTGTGGGGGGGTGCCTTCACTGCTGGGGCAACACTCACTACTCAAGTTACTGAAGGAGCGAAGGCCTGCAGAGCCCAACGCCCTCCACAGGGCCTGTGGGAAGGCACCATGGGCCCGCTTGGCCTGCAGTACATGGGTTCTCGGAAGGGAGCATGGTGCCCAGCCATCTTGATTAAGACCTGAAGCTCCAAGCGAGCCTTTAACCACTCCTGGGGGCTCCCTCCACCCAGACCCAGACCCCCAGGGTTGTGAGACACCCTGCCGTGACAGCAAGAGCTGCCTACCACAGCTCACACCGTGGACCCAATTGCTCCCAAAGTGAACATGTTTTCAGCCTCCATTTTCCGGAGGGCCACTGAGGCACGCGTGAGAACTGGAGATCGATGTCACATGGCTCATTCCGTTGCTCTCCACCCTATTTTCTGGGTCAGAGTCTCTCGGACTGGCTGGCCGCAAGCCCCACGGATGCTCCTGTCTCCACTTCTCACCAGCTGGGGCTGTAGCTGAGTACCTACCTGCCGAAAGGTCTTTAGTTCTTGTCCTGGATGGCCACAGACCCACAGTTTAAAAGAAAAACAAAACCAAACCGTGCAGGGGCTGGAGAGATGGCTCAGTGGTTAAGAGCACGGGCTGTCCTTGCAGAGGTCCAATTCCCACACCCACGCGGTGACTCACAACCCTCTGTGACTCCAGTCCCAGCAGATCTAATGCCCTCTTCCGGCTTCCCTGGGCACCAGGCACACAAGTGGTGCACAGACATACATGCAGGCAAGACACTGATACACATAAAATAAATAAAAATAACTTAAAAATGAAAAACTGTGCAGGTCCAGGAACATTCAGCGACGTACGTAGCCTTTTGTCTTTTCATACCTTCCTCTACCCTTGGGGTGTGTGTGTGTGTGTGTGTGTGTGTGTGTGTGTGTGTGTGTGACTGAGAATGTGTATGTGAGTGTGTTTGCATGTGTTGCCATTTGTGTGAGAAGTATGTTTATGTTTGCAGGTGGGAGTATGTAAGAGTGTGGGTGTATGTATATATGTATATGACTATGTGTAAGCTCTTATATGTGCATATGTGCAGACATCCTTCTGACGGGCCTCTACCTTGGAGCTGGGGCCTCTTGGCCCACACATCTGGCAGGGATGCATAGACCAGAGTCTGCCTCCCAGCTGCAACCCATTCCGATTTTATACTCCTGTTGTTGGCTGGAGGGATGTGAGGGGGTCGAGGCCGTGAGGAAAGTGTTGACAGGAGGAGAGGGACCCAGGCCTGCCAGCTAGGGCCATCCACCTCTGCTGGGCCATCTGAGCCCTGGGGTGGGCTCAGCAAAACTCCCTCTGCCCACAGCACAGGCCTGTGGGGAGGGGCCAGCCCCAGCCTCTCTGGTGGCTGGGGCTCGGGGGAGGGCCACACTCTTCCCTCACTGATGGAAAAGTGAAGTTTTGCTTCTTTTTGCAGCAGATGGAGACCATCACGGAAATCACACCTGATCAGAACTCAGAGAAGAACTAAGCGTGGGGCCCAACCCTAATGATACATCTACAACACACCCCTACACCTAAGGCTCAGAGAACATCGTGGAAGAAGAGACGTAAGACAGGAAGAGTCAGGGAACCAGGACATCTGCTGGGAGATGGTGTCTTCCAAATCTGACAGGGATGCTGGCGGGAGCCATAAGCCTAAGCGACCCTTGACACACATGCTGCCATATTTGGGCTTCTCCTCTTTTCTTAGATCTAGGCCTTGCTTAAGTCTCCATAGCACCAGAACCTCTTCCCACAGATACCAGAACCTCTTCTCAGATATCAGGTGAATGAGCTGCAGATAGGCAATTAGGCAGTTAGACAAGGGTAGATAGATAACCTTCAGAGCAACATTTCCTGCTGGCCGAACAGCCCATAATTAAGTCCCTTCCTGCTCTCAACCCCCATTACTAAGTCCCTTCCTGCTCTCAACTCCCTTTGCCTACCTATAGATGCCTTGAGAGAAAAATAAAATTTTGGAGCTTGATCAGACGTCCTATCTTGCTCTCGTTCTTTGTGTCTCTTGTCCCTCTCATTCGCAGGCCCTCCCTTTAGGTCCCCGTTGAAGACCCCGCTGGCTGGGGCAGGATACTGCTTCCAGGAAACCTCAACAATATGGTCACCTAAACAAGACCTGCCCAGTGACACCACCAACTGACATGCGTGCATGGGTGGGGGAAACCTCACCTAGGCCCCACCCCAGGGGAAGACCAACAGACGGCTAATGTTGATGGAAGGAGAATTAGTCTTCACCAGAACGAGCCTCTGATAGGCTCTCCAGTCCCAAGTGGTCAACCTTAAACACATGAATATGACTCTGTAGGCTATAGTTGTGTGTGTGTGTTAGGTAGGGTTTCTATTGCTATGAAGAGACACCATGACAACTCTTTTTTTTTTCCTTTTATTTTATTTTACAATACCATTCAGTTCTACATATTAGCCACAGATTCCCTGTTCTCCCCCATCCCCTTACCCCCAGCCAACCCCCCATTCCCACCTCCTCCAGGGCAAAGTCTCCCCCGAGGACTGCGATCAACCTGGTGGACTCAGTCCAGGCAGGTCCAGTCCCCTCCTCCCAGACTGAGCCAAGCGTCCCTGCGTAAGCTCCAGGTTTCAAACAGCCAACTCATGCAATGAGCACAGGACTTGGTCCCACTGCCTAGTTGCCTCCCAAACTGATCAAGCCAATCAACTGTCTCACCTATTCAGAGGGCCTGATCCAGCTGGGGGCCCCTCAGCCTTTGGTTCATAGTTCATGTGTTTCCATTTGTTTGGCTTTTTTTTTTCAATAATTGAGTAAATCCGAAATTTATTATAAGCCACAGTCGTCCTAGGGACCTCCATGCTATATATATAGCCTCCATGGTTCTATGGGTTGTGATCTGATTGTTCTTTATTTTATATCTAGAATCCACTTATGAGTGAGTACATACCATGACTGTCTTTCTGGGTTTGGGTTACCTCACTCAGGATGATTTTTTTCTAGTTCCATCCATTTGCCTGCAAATTTCATGCTTTCATTGTTTTTCTCTGCTGAGTAGTACTCCATTATGTATATGTACCACATTTTTTTCATCCATTCTTCCGTTGACGGGCATCCAGGTTGTTTCCAGGTTCTGGCTATTACAAATAGTGCTGCTATGAACATAGCTGAGCATGTATCTTTATGGTATGAATCAGCGTTCCTTGGGTATATGCCCAAGAGTGGGATGGCTGGGTCTTGAGGTAGTTCGATTCCTAATTTTCTGAGAAAGACAACTCTTATAAAGGAAGATGTTTAATTGAGGTGGCGGCTTACAGTTTCAGAAGTTTAATTCCTTATCATCATGGTGGGGAGCATGGTGGTTTGCAGGTAGACATGGTGCTGGAGAAGCAGCTGCTACATGTTGATATGCAGGCAACAGGAAGGAGACTGTCTTGATGGACGTGGTTTGAGCATACATGAGACCTCAAAGCCCACCTCCACAGTGACACACTTCCTCCAACAAGGCCACACCTCCCAATAGTGCCACTCCCTTTGGGGGCCATTGTCTTTCAAACCACTACTATGCATACAAGTTGGAGGGAGGAGAGGGTGGCAGACCAGAAGTGATGTAAGTATTTATGTATGAAATTGTCTGTCTGTTTGCCTCTCTCTATCCATACACACACACACACACACACACACACACACACACACACACACACACATGCATATTTTTTTTAAGAAAAGAAAATGTGCTGTAGCATGAATCTTAAAAGTTCTTATTAATAAAAACAAACCTGGAGCCAGGTATTGAGGTGAATGCTGGAAGATCAGAGAAGCAGAACAAGCCACAGCCACCTCACCTCACCTCACCAATTCCTCAGCTGATCCTGTTTCCTCAGACTGGAAGCCTCTGAGTCCTCATCCAAATGGATCTCAGCTGAACTGCTGCTCGAAGCCTAAAAACTTAACCACCTAGTGCCTGGTTTTCACGCCTTATATACCTTTCTGCTTCCTGCCCTCACTCCCTGGGATTAAAGGCGTGAGTCACCATGCCTGGCTGTTTCCAGTGTGGCCTTGAACTCACAGAGATCCAGAGGGATTTCTGCCTCTGGAATGCTAGGATTAAAGGTGTGAGTGCCACCATTTTCTGGCCTCTGTATCTAGTGGCTGTTCTGTTCTCTGACCCCAGGTAAGTTTATTAGGGTGCACAATATTTTGGGGAACACAATACCACCACAATGTGCTTCATCAGCTAATTGAGTCAGCTGGGGCAAAGTCAGGGAACTGGGAACGCTGCACTGGCCCCAGTTCACAGCAGGGCCGCACCCTGAAGGGCCTCGACAGGCAGCGCGAGCGTCCACATTAAGTGAGCCACTTGTGTGTCCCAGCTGCTGTGGTTGGGACATGGAGAGCCATCCCCTTGGGTTGCTGGAGATCCTATATGTGAAATATTTACAGTCCTGGCCAAGTCAGCCCTCAATGGTGTTGGGTTTTGTGAGTTTTATTTTTGTTTATTTTGTTTTTTGAGACAGGGTTTCTCTGTGTAGCTTTGGAGCCTGTCCTGGATCTCGCTCTATAGACCAGTCTGGCCTCGAACTCACAGAGATCCTCCTGCCTTTGCCTCCCAAGTGCTGGGATTAAAGGTGTGCACGACGACCACCACCCAGCTTGGTGCTGGGTTTTTATTAACGACATCCATAAATGTCACATGCAGGCCTAAGGGTCACTCAGAGTTTCTGAACTGGTAAGTCACACAGATTCTGAGGGCATGGTGGTCTTGAACTCTGTGACATCCAATAACAGTGTCGTCACTTGGGCACAGAGGTGACATCAGCCCGGACGGAGCCTGCTTTCTCAGCAGGTGGACAAATGCACATTATCTTTGAGCTGATTATCTGGCTCAGTTGGTAGTGTTTGCCAAGTATGCACAAAGCCCCGAGTTCAAGACTCAGCATCGCATCAACCGGGCAAAATCAGGAAGCAGATATAGTATCCAGGGGACAGGAAGGAGGATGGTTCACAGGCGTGGAAAATGTTCTAGAAGGATACTAGGATTGACTTTGAATAGTGTGCTATGAATTCAGTCATCTTAGGCTGGGAGTGGCAGTCCAAGCCTATGACCCCAGCATCAGGAGGCTGAGGCAGGAAGATGATGGTTCAAAGCCAGCCCGGGCCACATACCTTGTCCTGAAGAGACGGAAGGGGACTTTCTCATTGCCCAGAAACTTTTGCCAGGTAGGCTAGACTCCTGGGAAGCTTTCAGGGCCATCCAGGGCTGGACCTGTCATCTCCTAGGTGCTGGGTTTACAGATGTATAATGCATGCTTTTAACTTACTATGTGGGGTCTGAGGACCCAAGCTCAAACCTGGTTGTGAGTCTAAGCCATCTCCTCAGTCTTTTTTAGGGTCTCGAGTCTAGGCTGGCCTTACACCCCGTATAGCTGAGAAGGACTTCCGCCTCCTGCCTCCACCTCCTCAGTGGTGGGTTTATACTCGTGCACCATTGTTCTGGGGTTTATGTGGTGCTAGGGATCGAACCCGGGGTTTCATGCATGTTGGGCCAACATTCTCCTCACTGAGTCACATCCCCAGTCCGTGGCCCATATGCTGCTTGAAGCCAGCCAGGTGTTGGCAGCCTGTTACCATAGCAACAGAAAATCAACGTGGCCAAGCTTTGCTGAGGAACTCTCTGGGCAGGATCATGGCGGGCTGCCTGTCACGGCCCCTCAATGGCATACAGTAGTTCCTCAGACCACGTCCGCGGACTGCACAGTAGGAAAGGCACAGGGCGTGGCAGCTGGGCCGCCCCCCAGCATGGTGAAGCCGTTGGTTCCTGTTCTTTCCCCTGTTCACACATAAGCCATAAAATTCAAATGAATCAGCTATTCCAGGGGCAAAGTTTTAATTATCTTCCCGCTCAGCTTTCTGCTGACAAGAATGCTAATTCTCCTCTAAGTCAGTATAAGCACAAGCTCACTCCCTCCCCATTCTGAGCTCAAGTCCCTCCGGCCAGGGATGGCTGGTGAGTATGAATGGGAGTCCCGTCTCCTAGTGGTACCCCAGAGAAGGGGCTGGTGCTGAAAGCCCTTTTCTGCTCCTCTGGGGACAGGGTCTGGAGAGGACTGTCTGGGGGGGGGGATGGGATGACACACCGTGCTGTGTCCAGACTTGGATATGAGGATGAGATGAATCAGTGGTGGGAAAAACGGTACGGAGGGGACTGAGGGAGACGGGAAAGCTGAGCGGCCATCATCATCCTCTCTCTTCTCTGTCCTTCTGTGAATGCTGCAGGATGCCTTCACAGCCCAGGAGGATAGTCTTCTGCCACCACATGAATGTGACATACAGGAAAACACACTAGACTATGCACTTAGTCATACAAATCTGAAGAGTAGTCAATATACAGTGACTGATGATGAAAGTATTCAAGTGCTTTAAAATGTGGCTCAGGCTGGGGAGATGGCTCAGTGGGTAGAGCCCCTGCAATGGAAACAAAAGAACCTGGGTTTGAATTCCTGACCCCCATCTAAAGGCCAGCATGTAATCTTCTAATCTCAACATTCGAGGACAGAGACAGACCAGTCCCAGGAGCTTGCAAGACAGCCGGGTCTAGCCAATACCGTGTGGTCCGGGTTCAGTGAGAGACCCTGCCTCAAAAAAGGCAGACAATGATGAGAAGACACTCAGGGTCTCTGGCCTTTGCATGTGCATGGGGCTGTGTGCACACACACACACAGAAATAAGAGTTCGAGTTGGCTGTGCTTCCAAATTTTCTTTTTCCTTTTAAAATTTATTTTACTTTTAATCACATGCCACGTGTGTGTCTGTGTGGGGCTGACCTAGTTAGTGTCTCTGTTGCTGTGATAAAACACTGACCAAAAGCATTGTGGGAAGGAAAGAGTCCATCTGCCTATTGTACATCCACAGCAGTCTATCATCAAGGGAAGCCAAGGCAGGACCCTGGAGGCGGGAAGTGAAGTGGAGACCTTGAGGAACGTTGCTCACTGGCTTGCTCGGTGCTCTTATATAACCTGGGGCCACCTGCCCAGGAGCAGCATTGGCTGAGCAGTGGGCTGAGCCTTCCACATGGACCATTAATGAAGAAAAGGCCCCATAGACATGCCCACAGGCCAGTCTGATGGTGGCAAATCTTCAATGGGACGCCCTCTTCCCAGGTGACCCTTCTTATGTCCAGTTGACAAAACTAACGAGCATGGGGGTATGTGCAAGTGTGTGCACACGTGTGAGTGTTGTGTGCCTGGAGGATGTGTGTATACTACGGCTGTGTGTAATGTCCATGTGTGTATACGGCTGTGTGTAATGTCCATGTGTGTATACGGCTGTGTGTAATGTCCATGTGTGTATACGGCTGTGTGTAATGTCCATGTGTGTATACGGCTGTGTGTATACATGTCCATATACAGGGCTCAGAGAAGAATGCCAGTGTCCTGCTCAGCCTTTCTCTACCCTTATCCCTTGAGACGGCGTCCCTCACTGGACCTGGAGCAGGGCCAGCAGTCAGCGAGTCCTGAGAGTTCTCACACTCTGCCCCACCCCCTCACTGGGATTAGAGGCGAAAGCGGCCATGTGTGGCGTTTGACATGGCTTCTGGGGATTTGAACTCAGGCCCTCGTGTTTGCCAGCAAACATCCTCACCCACTAAAGCCATCTCTCCAGCCCCCCAAATCTACAACAGATGCTTCAAACGCAGCTTTCTATGAAGGAGGTCTTTCTGTCCTTTAAAACACTCTGTGGGCTGACTGACATGTCATTTGCCACCAACTGAAGCTGGCCTTGAATTTGCAATAATCTTGGCATTACGTCATCACACCAGCATACAAGCTTGATTTAAACATGTCTGAGCCGGGCGGTGGTGGCGCACACCTTTAATCCCAGCACTAAGGAGCCGGAGATGATGGATCTCAGTGAGTTCAAAGCCAGCCTGGTCTACAAAGTGACCAGGACAAAGTCCAGGACAGCCAGGACTGTTACACAGAGAAACCCTGTCCCAATAAATGAATGAATGAATGAATGAATAAACAAACAAACAAAACAAAAAATGTCTGAAATATTTTTTTTTTTTGAGACAGGGCTTCTCTGCGTAGGGCTATCTGAACTCACTCTGTAGTCCAGGCTGACCTCAAACCCACAGAGATCCACCTGCCTTTGCCTCCCAAGTGCTGGGATTAAAGGCGTGTGCCACCATCACCCAGCTGAAATAAATTCTTTTTTTTTTTTTTGGGGGGGGGTTTTCGAGACAGGGTTTCTCTGTGTAGCTTTGCGCCTTTCCTGGAGCTCACTTGGTAGCCCAGGCTGGCCTCGAACTCACAGAGATCTGCCTGGCTCTGCCTCCCAAGTGCTGGGATTAAAGGCGTGTGCCACCAACGCCCGGCTTGAAATAAATTCTTGACTAGTCTGGGTTATACAAGGAGAGTATATGGCTAAAGAAAAAAAAAAAGGCCATCTAGGGGCACACACTTGTAACCCTAACCCTGGAACCCAAAAGGTGGGGGCAGGAGAATCAAGGGTTAAGGTCATCCTTGGCTACTTAGTGAATTCAAGGTCATCTTGGGGCACATGAGACCCTGTCTCAAAAAACAAATAAAGCCAAAAAGAGAAAAGAGAAAAAGGCTGAGGGCTGGAACTGATGCTTTCCGGGCATGCCCGAGGCTCCGACTTCCTCCCCAGCACCGAGCAAACAAATACATCAGGTAAGAGAGACAAGAACTTAAGAATTTAAGAAATCATTTTCAAAAACTCCAAATTTTTCACTAGTTAAAGGCACTTGACCACCTGAGTTTGATTTCCAGAACCCATGAAAGGTGGAAAGAAAGAACACACACACACACACACACACACACACACACACACACACACACACACGTCTCCTCTGGGCTTCGACTTCTCAAGACCATCTCAACCTGTTTTCCCACAGGACACAGGCAGACCACAGGGGCCCACAACAGCCGGGGTCCTCTGCTTGTACCTCCAGCTGCTCCACCTGGACACACATCACACATTTCTGTCACTGAGTCTTAAGCAGTGAGAGGTTTTCCTCCAACGTCTGCTCCTGGTCTGAAAACCAGTGTGTGAGGTGTTCTTCTGGGTCACCACATGCCTTCAACCGCCCAGGGCTCCAAGCACCCTGTCCAGGACAGGCCCAGGAACAAGTCAGATGCCCAAGCTCAACCTCCTCCCCGCCAGGGTCCAAACCCAGTGATCATTTATTGAACCAAGAATTTGCCATGAATGTCAGTCCCTCACCTGGCCCGGCCCGAAGACGGCATGAGAGAGAGCACCACATCGATCATGAACCAAGAATTAATCCTTGCTCCAAACACTTGGTAACAGGAGCCCTGGATACAGACACCCGCAAATCTCTTCCCTAAGCCAGTTTCTACTGCATTGGAATTAATATTAATAAGCTCATAATTATAGCTAATATTCATTAATAATGCCAACAAGATCACATGTATCCGAGGGCTTCCCACACAAAGTACTTGAAGTATTGAATAAATACAGCCAGGGTTATCAGTGTTTCTTGGTTTTCAAAAGAAGCTTTGTCTTAGTTAGGTGTCTCAGTTAGGGTTTTTGTTGCTGTGAAGAGGTACCGTGACCATGGCAAAGGAAAACATTTAATTGGGGTGGCTCGCTTACAGTTCTGAGATTCAGTCCATTATCATCACGAGCACTGTGGCATGCAGGTAGACATGGTACTGGAGTAGTTGCTGAGAGTCCTATATCTTTCAGGCAACAGGAAGTCAACTCAAAGTCACACTGAGGGAAGCTTGAGCAAAAAAGAACCCAAAGCCCGCCCCCACAGTGACACACTTCCTCTAACAAGGCCACACCTCCTAATAGTGCCATTCCCTTTGGGGGCCATTTTCTTTCAAAACACCACAAGCTTCAAATTCACTTTGTTTTGTTTGTTTGTTTTTTTCAAGACAGGGTTTCTCGTATAGCCCTGGCTGTCCTGGAACTCACTCTGTAGACCAGGCTGGCCTCGAACTCACAGAGATCCCACCTGCCTCTGCCTCCCACATGCTCAGATTAAAGGCATCCAACACCACCACCCAGCTCAAATTCACCTTTTAATATGAAGTTTTCTTTTCTCTTTTTGTTTTGTTTTTTTGAGACAGGGTTTCTCTGTAGAGCCCTGGCTGTCCTGGAACCCTCTCTGCATGTACCGCCACGCCCAGCTGAAGATACATGCACATATATTACACATATTTTATATCTACATGTATATATTTGTGGTTGTTGAGTCAGGGCCTCACTGTCACTATGTAGCTGTGGCTGGTCTCAAATTCACAGAGATCCACCACATCTAGTTAGTTTGGTTTTCTAAAAGTGAGGAACCAGGCTGGAAACATACACCTTCAGTCTCAGCATTTGGGATAGGTGAATCTCCCATGGGGAGAGAGAGAGAGAGAGAGAGAGAGAGAGAGAGAGAGAGAGAGAGAAGAAACTAGCTCCTGTGTCGGTTACGGTGACACACAGCTGTAATTTCAGTAAGCAGGAGACAGAGGCAGGAGGATCACACACCGGCCAACAGCCTGGGCTACATGAGATTGTGCACACACAGAGTGAAGAGCTGGGTGCGGGGCACACTCGTCGCCCACACAGGGTAGGGACTGTAGATGCCGCTCCCAGACCCCTCCCCTCAGCACAGTCCCCGTTGGCAGCACACACTGTGTGTATGTTTGTGTGCAGGTGCTTGTGAACACATGTGCACATGGGTGTGGAGGGAGAGGACAGCCATGAAGTCACTCCTCAGGTGCCATCTACCTTGTTCGTGTTTGGTTTCAATTTTTTGAGACAGGGTCTTACTACGTAGCCCTGGCTAGCTTGGAACTCAGGAATCCTCCTGCCTCTGTTTCCTGAGTGCTGGGATTAAAGGCGTGCGCCACCACACTGGGACTACGTTGTTTTTATTTTGTTTGGAGGCAAGGTGAGGAGTGGGGACTCTCTATTGCCCTGGCTGTCCTGGAACTTGCTGTGTAGACCAGGCCGGCCTTGAACTCATAGGGTTCTGCTAGCCTCTGCCTCCTGAGTGCTGGAATTAAAGGTGTGTGCCACCATACCCAGCCTTCATCTGGTTTTTGAGGGAACTCGAAGATGAGGGTAAGCGAGCTGACCTGTTGGGCCCCAGGGATCCTTGTCTCTGGCTCCCCAGGACTGAGGTTATAACCACACATGGCCATACAACTTTGTGTTACTGGTTCTGGGGACTGAATTCTGCTCTATGCCCAGCATTTTAAAAACTGATTTATCGCCCCAGCCTGGAATGTGCATTTTCGGCTAGGACTCCAAGGTAGCCAAAGGCGTGATGTTAGAAGCCGTCCCCTGAGCTTCAGCCTTCTTTTGCTTCAGGGGAGAATGATGGCCTCACACTGGCCCTCCTTCCTTCTCCTTCCTTCGAACACTGTGAGGTGGACGTGGTCAGTCCAGTGTGGACACAGGGTTGGGGTGTAACTTGTTATGTATTTGTGGTCTCAACAGTTCCTGTCCCCTGGGGCCCATGTCCCTTCCCCAGAGGACAGCAATGACTTGCAACAAATGGAGAGGGCTGCCCCCCATCTTGCCCAGTGCCCCCCCCTTGACTTCCATGCTGCTGGCTTTGATGAAGTAAAAGGCAAGGAGGGTGGCCTCCAGCCAGCAGCAGCTGAGGACCAGAGAGCCAAGGGGTGATGCACCTTGCACACAGTGGAAGCTGATCCCACCTCAACTTGGACTTGGGATGACCCTGAGCCACAGGCCCAGCCTACCGACTTGGCCTCGGAACCCACCTATCCACCCACCCTTGTTGGGGAAATATTATTTTAAGGTGTGTTACTTTTGCTTATGTTACATTTGTTTAACTCTGTGAAGCTGTGTTACTGTGCCTGTCTAAAACACCTGATTGGTCTAATAAAAAGCTGAATGGCCAATAGCAAGGCAGGAGAGAGATAGGCGGGGTTGGCAGGAAGAGAGAAGAAATAGAAGGAGAAATCTGGGAGTAGGAAGGAAGAAACAAGAGAGGAAGGAGGAAGACTTTGGTGGCCAGCCACCCAGCAACCCAGCCACCCAGCAAGCCACAGAGTAAGAGTAAGATTTACAGAAGTTAAAGAATGGGAAAAGCCAAAGGTAAAGGGTAGATGGGCTAATTTAAGAAAGCTGGCTAGGGGCTGGAGAGATGGCTCAGGGGTTAAGAGCGCTGACTCTTCTTCCAGAGGATCTGAGTTCAATTCCCAGCACCCACATGGCAGCTCACACCTGTCTATAACTCCAGTTTCAGGGGATCCCCACACCCATGGCAAAAACACAAATGCACATAAAAATAAAATAAAATATATTAAAAAAAAAAAAAGAAAGAAAGCTGGCTAGAAACAAGCTAAGCTAAGGCCGGGCATTTATAATTAAGAATAAGCTTCCATGTGTGTTCTATTTGAAGGCCAGGTCTAGGACTGGGACAGGGGATTGACTGTCAGGGGGACCTGGAGCATGGTTTTTTTTGTTTGTTTGTTTTTTCGAGACAGGGTTTCTCTATGTAGCTTTGTGCCCTTCCTGGAACTCGCTTTGGAGACCAGGCTGGCCTTGAACTCACAAAGATCCACCTGCTTCTGCCTCCCAAGTGCTGGGATTAAAGGCGTGCACCACCACCGCCCGGCTGACCTGGAACATGTTGTAGCAGAAGAAAGTGAGAAATAAGAAAAAAGAGAAAAGACTGGAACCTGTCCAGGAGGGCTGGGCTGCTGAGCATGGGTAAGGCCTTGGGCTCTGTGCCCCCAAAAGGTGGCTAAACACGGGGTGATCTGAATGAGAAAATAATGTCACCGCAGAGTATAAACCGAGGTGAAAATATAAAGCATGCCTCCCACACTCACTGTACACACCTCCAGAGTGAAGCGCCTCTGGGCTGGTGGGGGGCTTAGCAGGGGGAGAATTTGCCGTCAAGCCCCAGGACCTTGGCTCAGTCCCCGGGAAAAGAAGACAGGCTCCCTCAGAATGTCCCGACTTCCCAACCTGAGCTGCGACCCCCTACACACACACTAAAATAACATAACATAAAATAATAACTAAAAATGTAAGATAAAGTGAAAATAGGTAAACCGCTTGTGAGTCACAAACATTTGAGACAGCCTGGTAGGGTGGGACACACCTGAATCTTTTGTTTGTTTTGTTTTGTTTTTCGAGACAGGGTTTCTCTGTGTAGCTTTGGAGCCTGTCCTGGAGCTTGCTCTGTAGACCAGGCTGGCATTGAACTCTCAGAGATTGCATGGCTCTGCCTCCCGAGTGCTGGGATTAAAGGAGTGTGCCACCACTGCCCGGCCCATAAATTTTTTTTTAAGCTTTAAAAAGAGAGTTACATAGAGCAGGGGTGGGTGGGGAGGAAGGAAGGGAAGAAGGAAGGAAGAGAAGAAGGAAGGAAGGAAGGAAGAAAGGAAGGAAGGGAGGGAGGGAGGGAGGGAGGAAGAGAGGAAGGAAGGAAGGAAAATCCATTTTTTTGTGCTTTTTTAAAACAGTATCTCATATTGCCCAGGTTACTCTTAAACACCATGTAGCCAAGGTTGGCCTCAAATTCCTAATACTTTTAACCTCCCAAGTGATGAAATTACAGACATGGGCCTTGGTGTCTGGCTTTTTGTTTAATGAGGCAGAGTCTTGCTATGTAACCCGGCTGGCCTTTAACTGGACAGTCCTCCTTTGAATACTGGGATTATATGTTCTAAACACCCACGAACTGGTTCAAGGTCACAGAGTTAGTAGGAGACAGAAAATTCCACGCAGAATGGGACTGAGCTGTGTAGGGAGCGGGGTCAGCTCTAACAGACAAACGCCATGGGGCCAGGATCTCAGACTCAGACCCCTCACTTCAAAGCGCAGGACCTTAGCTTCCACTGAAAACCTCCAAGAACTGCCCCACAGCACTCAGCTAGAGCTGGGGACATCTGCTCTCTGGTTAACCACAGTTCCCACTGCACCCCATAGTCTCTCCAACATGGAGTCCGCGTTGCCCAGAATACTCTTTCTCATAGAGGAGTCTGGCAAAGAAAGCCACCGGTGATCTGCTCGCTCCCACCCACTCTCCTTGCCTTGTGACAGGCACCTGAGTGTGCCGGAAGAACAGAGGAGACTCTGAGCCCGACCGACAGGAGACCCCTCCCCAGCCCCCCCTCCCCCTCCCCGGAGCCCAGAAGTCTGGGTGCTGAGGTCATCAAAGACCGCTTGCTGGCAGTGCTGGATAACTGGGCCGGTGAGGAGAGCCAAATGCAGCCACTGGGTAGAGGCCAGCAAGGGAGTTTTCTCCGTTTGTGTCGGGAAGGAGGCGGCTGCTCTGGGCACAGGTGGGCCTGAGGCTACCGGGGCTCTAAGTGCCCCGAGGGGCTGGCCGGGTCCCTCAAGCACCAAGCAGGAGCCTTGCAAACCCAGCTTTCATCAGTGTGGCCACCACTGTGTCTGTTGCTGACGCAGGGTTTCAATATAGCCCAGTCTGTCCCGGAATCTATGTGTGAGGATAACCTCGAACTTCTGACCCTCTCCTCTCCACCTCCGAGCGCTGGGATGACAGGAGTGTGCTACCACTCCCAGGTTACATACATAGCACTTGGGATTGAACCCAGGGCTTCCCGCGAGCTAGGCAAACACTCTACCAGTTGAGCCACACGTCCAGCCTAGACAGTGGTCTTCTGTCACGGAAGGTACCCATGGCCATGCTGGGAGTTCCTGGTCCTGAGTCTATGCCGTCTTCCAGCTCTGCCTTGGCCCTGGTCTCCTCCTCCGGCCGCCGGCCTGAACTCTGCTCCGCAAGTCCCAGTTTTCATCATCACCTGCCCCGCCCCACCCAGGCTTCCCCTCTCCAGAATGCTCTGCTCTGAAGTCCTTCTGTCTGTGTGTCTGTCTCTCATCCCCTCCCCAACATCAAAGGCCAGCTCCAAGATGGCGCTTTACCCATATCAGCCTCCTTTGTAGACCAGAGCCACACCCGTCTGGTGTCCCCACACACAGGTCCGCCGAGGGCCCCCAGTCTGTTATCTTTCTCCCCACAGAGCCCTGGGCCCAGCTTGTTCTCTGATCCCACGGAAACAAGAATGGACAGAGACCTTCACTCCCTAACGCCTCGGGCCTGCTCAGCCCGGGTCATCCGGGCTGTCAGAACCTTCTGGGAGAGCTGGCTCTCACCTGGACCCGCTAATGTTTGCATTCAGGCTCTAGTTAGTTAGTTACACCCTCGCAGGTCCCCCTGGCGCTCCGGGGCGCACTCCTGTCCCAGGCAGGACACTGGAATGCCTGTCCGGGGAAATCACGCGCTTGGCACCTAGCATCTGAGCCTTACGTTGCTGTTACTGGTCGGGCTCTCCCGGACCTCGGGTCCCTGTCCACAGGGGCTGAACTTTCCCGACTCCCCCTTTCTGGGTACACGTCGGGTGACCGCCACAGTCTGGCCTCAAGACGGAAGCCTCACACCAGGGTTTCCCGGTGTCCCTTCCACAAACTTGGGGCCGCAGTCATGGGGAAGAACCTTATTTCCCGGCTTCTCCCTCACCCATCCTAGAGGATCTGATGGAGGAAACCGTCCGAGTGGGTAAGGCAGAGGAAGCCCAGAGGCCTGGGCACAGAACAGGCTGAGTGCTTCTGCCCGGGCGAGAGGCCTCGCTGGGGCCTCACAGGCCTGAGCCATTTCCTGGCGGCCTCCATGTTTGCAGGGCTAGCTTCCAGGAGCCGAGGAGAGTTAAATATAGTCTGAGGCTCCCCGCGGCTCTGCCACCAGCATCCACGCCCGAGAGTGCCACCTTGTGGCCAGCTCCAGGCTCCTTGGTGGGATGGGAACCATCTCAGGGGGAAGGAGCCTATCAAGATGGCTGCCCAGGAGGCTCTGGAAGGGGTGGGGGACGGGGAGGAGGAGGAGGAGGAGGAGGAGGGCGAGGAGGGCGAGGAGGGCAGGCATGCGGTGCTCTCCTCCCTGCTGGCCACTGGCCCATTCCCACGGGCTGCCAAGTCACCTCCAACATGGCTTCCCCAGGAAACCCCAGCAAAGGCCTGGAGAGGGGCTGTGAACCCGACCTCTGCAGCCGACCCTCCCCATGTCGGTCAGACTGCAGAACTTCCACAGCCAGGAGCCGCCTCCACCTCCCTCGCCCGCAAAGACAGCGTCCTGCCGTCGGCAATGGTTTCCAGGGAGATAAGCCCCTTCCCTTCTCTGGCTCTCAGCGAAGAACTGGAAAGAGATGCCCGGCTCCTCCAGACCGCCATCCTTTCCCAGAGCTCCTTAACTTTGTTGAGAATAGCGGCCGCAAGCTCGACCCCCACCCACGGGGGGCTGCTTACGCCACCCCAGGCCATCCTCCCCGCACACCTTCTGGGAGAGACAGAATAACCACACACCGTGGAAGGGCTGCCCTGGCACTCCGCGCTGGCGGCTCAGAGAGGGGAGGTAACCTGCCCGAGGTCACACGCCCAAGGCTGAGGGCAGGAGTCCAAGGCGCCCACAGTCTCAAGCCTGTGCTTATAAACACAGCCAGGAGCCGTGGCCCGAGCCACCGGAGAGGAAAGCGGGTCGCGGCTGTCTTTGGGGCTCTGGAGACGGCTCAGTGCGGGTAGTGGCGACTGAGCAAGTATGAGGACCTGGGTTCGGATCCCCAGTGCCCGCATAAGAAACTGGGCACTGTGCTGCACACCTGTAACGCGCATGCTGGGGGGTCTAGATAAGAGGATGGGGGGATGGGGAGGCTCTAGCCAAAACTGGTGATCGCCAGGCTCAGTGAAAGATCTTGCCTTAAAAAATAAGGTAGAGAAAGAATGATGAGGAAGATACCCAGGTTGACCTGTGGCCTCCACATATGCCGGCATGGCTGGGGGTGTTCCCGTGGCTGCCCTGGAACTCACTTTGTAGACCAGGCTGGCCTCGAACTCAGAGACCTGCCTGCCTCTATATTTTTCAAAAGTATTTTTTTAAAAACAACAAAACTCTTGATAACCAAGCACAAAGATAAACACGGGCAGAAAGAGATGACCTCCTGGGACCTGACCCTGAGGAGCTGCAGCCGGGAGCCAGCTCACGATAATGCTGCTTGGGGAGGCTTGGAAGCCAAACATAATTTATCTGCAATCTCTGCCTTTAGGAGCTCTGTCCTGTGCAGGGCTGCACCGTTAGGGGCTGGCGCTGGGGCTGACGGGGTACTTGATGTCCAGAGCTGCTGCCGAGACCAAGACGAGTGAAGAAAGCCCTGAGGGTAGGGGTGTGGCTCTGTGGTACAGCACAGGTCAGGACTGAGAGGGTGCGCTCTGTGTACAGCACAGGTCAGGCCTGAGGGTAGGGGTGTGGCTCTGTGGTACAGCACAGGCCAGGACTGAGGTAGGTAGGGGTGAGGCTCTGTGGTACAGCACAGGCCAGGACTGGTTTATTAGGCAAGTGGCCCTGGGTTCTATTCACAGCTCTACAAATAAACCAAAACAAAAATAAATGAGAGAAGCCAGAAATTCTAACTTGGTGGGAAACACCCCAATGATTTCCAAATACTGACTATGTTCGCTTGTTTGCCTTGGAGACAGGGTCTCACTGTGTGGCCTGGCTGTCCTGATACTCCCCATGTAGACCAGGCTGGCCTCAGACTCGCAGAGATCCTCCTGCCTCTGCCATCTCGGCGCCGGGATTATAGGCACATGACATCACACCCAACCACCATACACTGTTAACCAGTTACAGGCCAAACCAAACAGGCTCCTGCCTGCAAAGCCCTGTGGGTATCCGGTCCTAACTGGTGCCCACTTGTGAAAATAGGAGTCTGGACCCTTTCCTCCCAGACAAAGCCAGTGGGGGCAGCCTGTTAATTACCGGGTCCAGAGGACCAAGCTTCCTCAGGGTATGAGCCCCCCTTTCTCCAGCTGACCCTCTCTGTGGTCTGACCCCACGCCTGAGGGCTCCCAGGCACACACGTGTCCCCTCCCCAAGGAGGTCTGTATATCAAGTACAGCTGCCTCCAGCATGAGCCACCCCACCCCACAACACAGACCAGTGCGCAAACACCCCCTCCCCCCATGTGGTATAAATAGGGTCCAGGTGTGATTCTAAGCCCTGGACCCTTAGTACAACTGGACTATTTCTGGGTTGTACCCCATAGAGTCCACAGAAAAGGTTCTCAGTGAAGGGGAGGCAGGAGGCATGTTAGGAGGTAACCCCCCAAAGATCACGCTAAGAGGTCATGGATGACGGTGGCTCTGTGGGAACAGATCCTGGAAGCCACTGAAACAGGAGAGGAGAAGCCACAGTTCCTCCGTCCCAAGGAAAGCTGAAGTGCAAGTTGGAGGGGTCCTGGGGACCCCTGAGAGTGGTGAGCTGTCAGCTCTGGCTCTGGCCCTGCCCAGGGCCACCAAGGCCCAGCTGATCCAGAGGGCCCTGTCCCCGTGAGGAACATTTTTGTTTTGCTTTTGAGTCACATTTTTTTTATTATATATGCAGTGTTCTGCCTGCATGTGTCCCTGCAGGCCAGAAGAGGGCACCAGATCTCATTACAGATGGTTGTGAGCCACCATGTGGGTGCTGGGAATTGAACTCAGGACCTCTGGAAGAGCAGGCAGTGTGCTCTTAACCACTGAGCCATCAAGAAAGGTAGTCAGCCTGCAAGAACTCTGTCTCCCGCACCTCCCCCTCCTGCTTCACGCTGATTCGACAGTCACATCAGATTGTGAGACTGAGTCTCACTCACCACCGATGTCAAGGACAAAAGCTGGAAGCCCCCACTGGCCTTGGTGCGCTCACTCGCCAGGTCTGGGTTCTGGTGCACGCTTTTGCAAAAAGAATTGTCTTCCCGAGCTACTTTCGTCTCTGTTGTGTTTGTGGGACGAGGGACATTGGTCTGTAGGCCAGGGGCCTGCACTCTGCCCGCTGGGCTGATCTCAGGAGAGACATGCCAGGTGGGCTCAGAGCTTGCCCAGCATGCCCCAGGGAGGGAAGTGGAGGATGGGAGCGAGGCAGGGAAAGAGGAAAGGCGACATCACTCATCCGGGTCTGTCCTGGGTGTGAATCCTGCTTCTCTTCTGCCAGCTGGGCAGTCTCAAGGGACGAGCTTAGTGGCTGCCTTCTCTTGCTGCGCTAGTGACTGGAGCCACCACTCTGTTGAAACAGGTTGTCAGGCCGTCCCTCTGACTCAGTCCTGTAGCAGATCTCGGGTGGCACACAGGGTCATGGCAGGGAGGTAAGACGGGTAGTCCCTTGTTGGGGTCACCTTGTCTCAGGCAGGTGCCGTTACTGCCTCCTTTGTATGGGCCGAGGAACAGATAGATTGCATCATTTTTTCGGGGTCACACAGCTAATAAATACTGCAACCAGAACCTGACCATAAATTTTCTGGCCCCAGAGCTGACATCTGTAGCCATGAAGGTTTTCCACAGGGGGTCTATGTTCTTTTTGTTGGCGCCTGTCAGCTCTGGTCTCTCCCCTCTGTCCACCTCTGGGACCTAGGGAGGTACCCAGAAGCAGGGCGACACCAAGACAGGGTTACTGACTGGCCCACTAGCGGAAGAGTGATCCCAAAATATTTCCAACCCACAGGAAAGCATTCAAGGGCAGCCATCCACCAGGCCTGCAAATCATTCACAGGACAATTTTCTCAAGATAATCTCCTAAGTGGCCTCAGAAAGGACCCTGCAGGCCACAGCCCACGCCCCTTTTCACTGGCCCCTCTGTTCTTTGTAACTCCCTGGGTATGAATTATTCTGCTCCTCGGAGGGGGAGGAGGCACAGTCTCACTTGAGGGACTGACAGGGGACAACCAGTCAGTCAGGCTTTCTCTTTCTCTTCCTTGTCCCTTCTGCTAAAATCCTTGCAAGCTTCCCGCTGGCTGGGCCAAACTCCTGGAAGGGCCAGCTCTGCCTATGGACAAGGGACAAAAATCTGCTCCACCCATGGTCCCCTCCCACTCAAAAGCAAAGACGGGTGTCCAGTTGTTCAGGTCACAGACTTCAGCGCTTCCCAGTACCCCCTCTTCAGTTTCCAGCCATCCAGCTGGGCAGCTGGCCCTCAGTTCTTCCCTCAGAAGAAGGAAGCCTCTCTCTCCATCTCCCGCCACCTCTCTGCTTTCTGCAGAGAGCACCTGAGGCCTTCTCAGCTCTGTGGGCACTGGGCACATATGCAGAATGCAGACCCATATGCATAATATAAAACATAAATTTAAACTAAAAACGTAGAAATCAGCCAGGCAGGTTACAGGTCTTGAAGGCTCAGCAGGAAGGGGAAACAAGATCACACATTCAAGGTCAGTCTGCTACCTAGCAGTGACCTTATCTAAAAAAAAAAAAACAAAAAACAAACCAGGGCCCTTGGGATGGCTCAGTGGGTAAAGTCACTTGCAGAGCTAGCCCGACGACCTGAGTTTCATGATGGAAACAGTCCTGTCCTCTGACCTCCACATGGATACCACAGCATGCATGCCCATGCCACACACATCTGATAATACATAATTAAAAGAAAAAAAAAAAGTTGTGGTTTTTCAAGATAGGGTTTCTCTGTGTAGCCCTGGCTGTCCTGGAACTCACAGAGATCCACCTGCCTCTGCCTCAGGAGTGCTGGGATTAAAGGCGTGTGCCACCACTACCTCCCATTTTAAGACTTACGTTTATGTGTATAAATAGTTTGTCTCTGTGTACATATGTGCACCATGTAAGTGCGATGCTCCTAGAAGCCAAACGAAGGCATCAGATCCCTGGAACTGGAGGTACAGACAGTGCCAGTGGAGCTGCATGGTGTGGTGGTTTGAGTATAAACGTCCCCTCATAGATTTGAACGCTTAGTCACCAGGGGGTGGCACTGTTTGAGAGGATTAGGAGGTGTGGCCTTGTTGGAGGAAGTGTGTCACTGGGGGTGGGCTTTGAGGTTTCAAAAGTCCGAGCAAGACCTAGTCTCATGCCCTGTGCCTACAGATCAGAATGTAGAACTCTCAACTACTTCTCAGGCACCACGTCTGCCTGTGTGTTACCAGGCTTCCTGCCATGATCATAATGGACTGAACCTGTGAGCCAGCTCCCAACTGGTCATAGTGTCTCTTCACAGCAATAGAAACCCTAAGACACCATGGAAACATAAATTACCCAATGATGGCATTGTACTTCAAGAAAAATAAGAGTGAGACCGTGTCTCTGTAGAACCAAGAATATCCTCCTTGTCCAACTTGCAAGCCTGTGGGAGGACTGGGGTGTGTCTTGCCCTGTGACCTGCTGGCCTTGGGGCATTCCAGTTGGTTTTAGGTATTGGGTTAGAACTCCAGTGGGTGGGTGGAGACACTGTAGAAGCCAGAGGTCAAGAAGGAGCAGAGCCAAACAGTGTCCTCTGGACATAACAGGACCCTGAACTCATGACCTGACAGCAGCTGTGGCTGCCTGCACAAGACCTGCATAAGAGCAAGCCGTCAGCAGGGAGCAGGGAGCAGGGAGCAGGGGAGGGGGGGGCGGGAGCAGGGAGGGGCTCACAAGCCCTCAGCCCTAGTCGAGAGATGATTGGCAGTTGATGGCTTCTGGGGGAGGGAGAGTCAGTTTTCTTCAAAGGTGTTGACGTCTGGTAGGTCTACCGTGTTCCAGTGGATGGCTCCACACACGCCCGTGAGTGTACAGATGATACAAATTGGACTCAGTAGGTTATTTGGGGGAGGGGAAGGGGGCCATGGAGTTGTGAAGGACTGAGTGAGAGGAACATCTGGAGGGATCAGAGGGAGAAGTGAGAGGTGAATATGATTAAAGTGCATGGCATAAAATTCTCAGAGAGCTAATGAAGTATTTTGGAGGGGCTGGAGAGATGGCTCAGCAGTTACTGGTGCCGGCTGCTCTTGTGGAGGACCGGGGCTCGATTTCTGGCACTTCTGTGTCTTAGTCACGGTTCTTTTGCTGTGAAGACACCATGGCCACGGCAACCTGTGTAGAAGAAAGCATTTAGTTCCAGGCCAGCCAGGGCGACACAGAGAAACCCTGTCTCAGAACAAACAAACAAACCTGTGGAAGCGGAGAGCTATGGCTGCTCACTGCAGCCTCAGCAGTAGGGAAGCGGCCGGAGCCACTGGGGATGGTGGCTGAGAGAGGACACAGCTAAGCACAGTTTTGCTGTGCAGCCCCGACTGGCCTGGAACCCACTGTGCAGACCTGTAGACTAGCCTAGTCTCTGGCTTTCAGTTGCACCTCCTGAGTGCTGGAATCTCAGGAGTGTGCCACCCCATCAGCCAACTGAATCCCGTCCCCCCCACACACACACACACAGCTGAGGACCAAACCCAGGGCTTGCTAGGCAAGTGCTCTACCACTGAGCTAAATCCCCAACCCAACTGAGTCTTAAAACGGAGTGAGAATTGAGCGTGGTGGTTCACACCTGTAATCCCAGCACTGGGGAAGTGGAGGCAGGAGGATCAGGAGGCCAAGGGTCATCTTCAGCTACATGGTGAGCTTGAGGCCAGCCTGGGCTATCCAGTGAGTTGTAGGCTAACCAAGGATTACATCAGGAGACCCTGTTTCAAAAAACCAAACCAAGCCGGGCAGTGGTGGTGCCGAGCCTTAATCTCAACACTTGGGAGACAGAGAAAGGTGGATCTCTGAGTTCAAGGCCAGCCTGATCTACAGAGTGAGCTCCAGGACAGCCAAGAATCCATAGAGAATCCGTGTCTCCAAAAGGAAAAAAAAAAAAAACAAACCCAAGTTTGGGTACACCAAAGCTCACCCCGGAGAATCAATAGTTTACTGGGCTTGTGACAGAGCGTGCATAAGGGGTTAACTGGCTGGAGGGTGGGGGACTCCAAAGCAGCTACTTTGGTAGCTCACCCCACCATGGATGAAGTTAGCCCTAGCTGTGTGGATGGCCCCTTTTCAATGACCCCCCCCCCCACAGCCTCTATTCTATAGCACTTCCTCAGACCCTCAGAGAGCAGACCTGCATACATCCAGGCATGGTGTCGCACACCTTTTTAGTCCTAGCACTCAGGAGGCAGAAGCAGGTGGATCTCTAAGTTCAAGGACGGCCTGGTCTACAGAGCAAGTTCCAGGACAGCCAGGGCTAAACAGAGAAACCCTGTCTTGAAAAAACAAACAAACAAACAAACAAGCAACAAATACTGCATACAAATGGCTGCGAGGAGCCTCCTGAGTCTCAGGTGAGGGCCCGGTGACCCCCCTCCTGTGAGGGAGGGCCAACAGTCAACAAGCTGGACATCGGTGGACTCTTCCAAAGTGAGCATATCTCACAGGATGAAGATGCCGGCGGCTTCGCTCTGAGTACCTCAGACTACAACATGGCAAACGGATCCCTGTCCCAGCAAGAAGAACACAGAGGTCCGCACGCATCTGGTCCAGTGGGCAGGAGCTGGCGAGCCCTGGGCCACCTCCCTCTTCATACACCTGGCTCTCCCTGCCAGCCAGCATGTGGTTTCCAGAGACCTCCCCTGAACTGCCTGTCCCCAGAAGAGGAAGCAAGAGGAGAAAATGTGGAACTAGATCACTGCCTGCCAACTCGGCTCCTCTGTCCTGGGGAAGCCGGTGCCAGGTGCCTACAGGGCTCTGCCCCCACCCCCACCCCAGCTCCCACCTCAATGGCGACCCTTCTACCAGCAGGTCTCTCTCTTCTCCATCCTCAAGCTCTGCCCTAACACAGGACCTTTGCAAGGACAGATCCTTGAACCAGAAAGGTTTGTTTTTTTAATTTATTTTTAAAAAATGTGTGTGTGTGTGTGTGTGTGTGTGTGTGTGTGTGTTCCCTCTTGTCAGTGTGTCGGGTGTGTACAGTGCCCATGGAGGCCAGAAGGCATCATATCAGATCCCCTGAGGCTGGGGTCACAGGCAGTTGTAGACCACCCAGTGTGGGTGCTGGGAATGGATCCGTGACCTCAGCAAGAGCAGCCAGAGCACTCTGGCACCAGCCTTCTCTCCAGTCCTCATCACATTCCTCACATTGTTGGAGACAGGAGACAGAATCCAGGGCCTGGAGTGTGCTAGGCAAGCGCTCAACCTCTGAACTCAGTTAGCCCCCTTCAAATGAACTGCTATTTCTACTGGGGTGTGTGTGTGTGTGTGTGTGTGTGTTTGATATATTGTGCACCCCAATAAACTTATCTGGGGTCAGAGAACAGAACAGCCACTAGACAGGCATAGAAGCCAGGCATGGTGGCACACACCTTTAATCCCAGGACTTGAGATCTCATGTCTTGCTTGGGAAGGACTCAGGCCTTTAATCCCAGGAAGTGAATGCAGGAAGCAGAGAGGTACATAAGACGTGAGAACCAGGAACTAGAGCCTTTTTAAGCTTTTAGGCTTTTCTCATCAGTTCAGCTGAGATCCATTCGGATGAAGATTCGGAGGCTTTCAGTCTGAGGGAACAGGATCAGCTGAGAAGTTGGCAAGGTGAGGTTGGATGTGGCTTGTTCTGCTTCTCTGATCTTTCAGAATTCACCCCAATATCTGCCTCCGGGTTTGTTTTTATTAATAAGATCTTTTAAGATTAGTGTTACATTGTGGGTGTGTTTTGCTGGGAATGATACCCAGGGCCTTGTGCAAAGCGGACAAGAATTCTACACCAGACCTACAACCCTAACGCTTGATTTTCTGAGACAGGGGCTTGTTATACACAGCCCAGGCCAAATCCCTCCAAGCATCTACCAACTGTGCCCATCAACAGCCCTCACTTTATTTCAAACACTGTACCACTGTGGGGGTCTTAAAAGAGAGTGGGTTAGAACTTGAGTGGGTAACTTCTTTCATACACCTGGACAGACCGCCCGCCCAGGTGGAGAGCCCAGTTTGAGATCTAATTTGTTTTTATGCATTTAAAATAGAAACAGTGGCCGGGACTCCTATTTTTCTTCATAGCAACCATAGCTGCCGGCGGCCTCCAGGCTTCCGGGAACCCACGCGGCCTACACACGGTTCCTGGCATCTGGCTCAGCCTGAGGAGAGCTGAGGGGGCTGAGACCCTGCAGCTGAACCCCTGCAGCTGAACCAGGTTGCCGCCTCCAGGGCCCTGTGTGGCACCAGGTGGTAACTCTGGGCGTGCTCAGCCCCGTGCCCTGGAAACCTGGGGATGCTGGGGTCCCTGTGTGGAGAGAAGAATCCCTTAGGGATGGGTCTCAGATGAGAGTGGGTCCCAGGTAGGGATGGGACCCAGGAGGGGATGGGTTCCAGGTGGGGATGGGACTAGGGGAGGGAATATGAGCCCCGAGTGGGGAAGGGTCACTAGTGGCACGGGTAGGGACCTGGATGGAGATGATCTTTGAGTGGTGATGGACTTGGGAGGGGATGGGCTTTGATCTGCTGCAACAGGGGGCAGGCACATCTCTGGATAGCCCCGGGCAGCCACAGCTTCGGAAAGCTGACCTCCTGCCCCTGCCCCTGTTGATGGCGTGGTGAAGCTGAGGTCGCTCCGGGTTCAAGGCCCGGACCGACCGACCGCAAGCTGGTGACCATGCTTCCCCTCCAGGCTCTTCGCCCTTACTTCTGCCCCAGGTCTCTCCCGGGTCAGGGAGAGCGCAGACTCGCGTGTCCCACCGGCTCACATTGGTCGGCGTCCAAGTGCCACGTCAGGAGGATGGCCTGGCCCGGCCCGCCGCAGCCCCGAGGCCGCTTGGCCTAGACGGAGCAGGTGTGGTCGTAGGACCCGGCTCCGGCCGAACGTGCAGCGCCTCCCAGTGGCAGCCTGTGCGCACTGCAGCGGGCGCAGCCCGCGAAGCTCAGGTTCGTGTCGCACACCCAGGTCTCAGGGGTCGATCCACGCGCTCTCCGCGTGCATTGTCAACAGCCTGGCTCACGGAGAGAGCTGTCCTTGTGCACCAACCAGCTCAGTCTGCACGTCAGAAGCCCACACGGAGCTTTAAACCAGACTAGGTGTTGTGGTTCACAGCACTCCCCAGACAGAAGCAGTTCAAGTCATCCTTGGCTGCATAGGGGGTTCCAGACCAGCCTTGGCCACATGAGACCTTGTCTCAAAAAGCACCCTCCCCACCCCACACACAAAAGACCTAATTAAGAGTGTGGGAAATTAGGAAAGCCTTGGGGGTGTGGGGGTGTGGGTAGCCCTTCTCCAGGCAACTTTCATTTATTTTACAATTATTTATTTATAGTGTGTGGTGTGTGAGTGTGTGTTGTGTGTGTGTGTGTGCACCTCCAGCTTTTAAAATAAGTTCCGACCTCATCTCACAAAAATAAAACAGGGCAGAGGAGATGGCTTAGAGAAGGAAGGTGTCTGCAGTCAAGTCTCAAGCCTAAGGGTTCGGATTAGCTCCCCAGGACCCACAAGTGGAAGTAGAGAACTGACTCCTCCAAGCTGTCCTCTGACCTCTGCACACCTGTGGTGGCATGTGTGCACCTACGTACACGAGCACACACTAATAAAATAAATATTAAATATTTAATAAAATAAATGCCGGGTGGTGGTGGCACAAGCCTTTAATCCCAGCACTCTGAAGGCAGAAGAAGGTGGATCTCTGAGGTCGAGGATAGCCAGGGCTACACAGAGAAACCCTGTCTGGAAAAGCCAAGGAGACAGAGAGAGAGAGACAGAGAGAAAGAAAGGGAGGTGACACAGATATAAAAAAATATAACACATCTGAAAGAGCTGCAGGGAGGGATGACCCTGGCAGCTCTGGTGGTGAAGGCCACCACTCCCTGGGGACTTCACTTCTGTAATTCCAGCAACTGGGAAGCTGAGGCAGGAAGACCGCAGTGGCCGTGATGCCAACCTGGGCTACATAGTGAGAATCTGTCCCACCCAGACAGGAGGGTCGCCTGGACTGAAGGTGGGGCCGCCTTCCTGCAATACAAATGGGAAAACTCAGAAGGCGGTAGAGTCAGGCCATAGTCTAGTTTTGAATTTCCAGCTGATTTTAAAAAAAAAAAATTACATTTATTTTCAAATGGGCTGGTCTTAGGGTTGAGAACAAATATCCACCACCCTTGACCCTTCTCCCAATTATATGTGAGTTTATATTTTCCTGGCATCCCTTGGGAGGGTCTAAACAGACTTCATCTGGCTTTTGCGTGCTCTGGGGGTGTTCACTTTTCACTTGCAGATGTGTGGCTGCTGATTTCCCACATCCATCCAGACCCTGTGGCCTCCCGGCCAGCATCTTCTGGAAAATCCTTGGCAAAGCCTTGGCTCCTAGGTGCTTAGGAAGATAGTATTACAGGAATCCACTGAGGCCACACGTGGCCATCCATCCTAATTATGACATTCCTAGGACTGAGCTCTGGTTGCACGTCTAACAAGCCGGCCAGGGCTGGCAACAGCGGAAAGAGCCCAGGCTGACCTTGGTTTGGCCAACAGCACTGAGTGGCACAAGCCACTGGGTGAATAGCCAGAAGAAATGCAAAAAATGAGCGGCTGAGGCCTGGCGGGGTGTTCTGCTGTCACCGGCCCGGGGTACGATGTGCGTGGGTTCCCTTGTGGACTGGCCAGGACACTGTGGAAGGGCGGGATCTGGAATTGAGACTTCATTCAGCAAGGTGGTAATTTTGGGGTGAGAGAGGAAGTTGGGGGGGGGAAGTGTGCTCACCGTTTGAATATTTGTAAGGTCTGTTTCTTTGGTGAAGTTGGTTATGATGGCCAACCTTTAGAGTATCCTTGGAGGCAGAGGCAGGGGATTAATGTTTATAAGGTCACTGCTACTTAATGAGTTTGGAGCTAGCCTGGGCTAGATGAGGCCCTGTCTCAAAACACCGGCCTGGAATCTAAGTGTAAAATGTGAGTGGCTTGGGGAGGCCTTTCTGGGGAAATTGTCCCGTCTTCAAGAGTCACATCCTGGGTGGGGTTGGGGAGCCCGCAATCACTGTGCTTCTAAGAATCCCGTACCCCACCCCCACTTTTTGAAGTGGGGATGTGGGAGAAAGGGGGAGCTGGCCTGCCCATTCCCACCAGGTCAGCCATTGATTGGTGTTGATACACAGTCTGAGAGCCCCTCCCAATTCAGGGCTTCACCGGGTCCCCCCACCCCTGTGCCAGGGACCCCGCCAAGGACACAGGGAGGATTTTAAACAAAGGGCTGAATCTGCACAGGGTCTAGCCTCCAAGAGGGCGCGTGGCTGCGGTCCTCAGGCCCGCTCACAGAGCTCTTGCCCAGGCTGCCCAACCTCCCCAGCCCCTGGAAAGGTCTGGGACGTGCTGCTAGCCTGAGGCCTGGAATGAAGCCTGCAGAGGCCGCACCCTGCCCAAACCAGTTTGAACCAGCCGTGGGAAGGAGCCAGGCCAGTCCCTTGGAGCTCCCTCTGGCGCCCAAGTGGGGCTCAGAACGGCAGCCGGCTTTAGAGGTCTCTGCGGGCGGGGGCGGGGCCCCGCAAGGCCTGGGGCTGGGAATGCGGATGGCGGTGGCGACGGCCGGCCTCTGCTGGGTGTGCAGACTCGCCTGTGTGTGCCTGCAGACTCGCCGGAGCCCCGAGCTGGGCCCCAGGTCACGGCCTTCTGCTTCTGCACCTTTTGGCTTCACCTCTAGGAACACAATGGTTGTCAACCTGCTTTTCAAGATTCTCTCAGCTCAGACCTTAACACACAGGTCTAAGCCCTGTGGCGGTTGGTTGCATGTCTGTAATGCCCCCCAGTTGAGGTGGAGGCAGGAGAATCGGGAGTTTAAGGGCATTCTTGGCTACAAACCAGGTCGGGGGCCTTGAGATGCACAGGAGCCTACGTCCAAGAGAGAAACACACATACACACAAGTCGTGCCCTGGCCACGCTTCCCACATCTGAGTGCACGGTGGAAACTTCCTTTTTACGTCTACGTTTGAATTTTTATTACATTTTTTATTGTGTGTGGGGGTGTGCAAGTGTGGGGGTCGGGGACAACTTGGGGTAGTTGGTTCTCGACTCCCACCATGTGATTCCCAGGGATTGAACTCAGGCAGTCAGGCTTGGCTACAGACCTTGTCCGGACACTCTGAGTTCACTGGTGTAGGGTCCAGCTTTAGCTTTGGGTGACCCGGGGTTCGTCCCTTGTACCAGATTCCGGGCTTGCTCAGCTGTGGCATTTCTAGTCCCTGCAAGAGCCATCACATTGGTGGCCCAAGTGTCACCGAGTGCCACCAGGTGCCAGGCAGCTGTGACCATCCGAGGTGGGCCCTCCAATCAGGCCCGTCGCTGCTTGTCTCAGAAGGGTCTGGGGAGGGTCGTTGGACCCTCCCCTGAGATTCCAGCTCCGTGCAGTTCTGTCCCCGGGCACATGGTCGTTTAGAGTGTAGAAGACGTCAGTTCACTGAAGGGGACTCCATCCACGCAGCTCTTGGGAAGTCATCATCCATGTTGGGTGTGGCATTTGAATGAGAAAAATCCCCCACGGGCTCACGTAGTTGAACACATGTCCTCCGGTGGGTGGTGCTGTTTGCGGGGGCGGGTTACGGAACCTTTGGAGGAGGTTACGGAACCTTTGGGAGGTGCAGCCTTGCTGGAGGAAGTACATCAGGGCTTTGAGGGTGCTGGCCACGCCCACTTCCTGTTGGTTCTCTCTGCATCCTGTGTGCAGTTGAGAGTTGTCTCTGGCCTCCTGTGGCATGTGGACCCCTCCTCTGGAACAATAAGCCAAACCAAACACTCTTCCTTGACTTGCTGTTGGTCATGGTGTTTAACCATCACAAGGAAGCGTAGCCCAAAGGCCGGGGTAAGATGATGTCTTAGGGATTCAGCAGCTGACTCAGGGTCACTTAGGTTCCTACGTGAAACCCCGGTGAACTCATTGGCTCAGCCAGCAGGCCTTAGGCAGAATGCTTGTTCTGGTTGGCCGACCGTGCCTATCTGGAGTGAACGGAATTGACTCGCTTCTTTCCAGGCAAGTTCGCCCCCAGCCAGGCCCTGGATGGCTCATGCGTATGCCCGCCAGGTCTCAGCGACAGGGTGAGCTGGCGTGTGACCATATCACATGGACAACTTTTCTGCACAAAGTATATGAATAGTCACCTCTGGCGAGCTCAGGGAGGCCCCCAGAAAGAGCTGAAATCATGACTGGTGAGATCCCTCCTCAGGCAAGAGCACTTGCCACCAACCCTGAGGACTTGAGTTGGATCCCCAAGACCCACATGGTGGAAGAAAAGAATTGACTCCTTCAAGTCAATTCTTGACCTCTGACCTCTACTCTTGTGGCATGTACAAACCCAAAACAAACAATTATTTTCTTTTTAATTAAGGATTTTTTTTTAATTCATTTTACATAACATTTTCTTTTTAAAAAAGAGCTGAAGCCAGATGTGGTGGTGCTCACCTTTAGTTCCAGCACTCGGGAGGCAGAGGCAGGTGGATCTCTGAGTATTGAGGCCAGCCTGGTCTACAGAGCTAGTTCCGGGATAGCCAGGACTACACAAATAAACCCTATCTTAAAAAAACGAAAGAAAAGAAATGTTCTCAAGCTCTGGGATGTCTCTTTTTTTGTTGCTGTTGCTTTTGGTTTTTTTGTTTTGGGTTTTTGGAGGAGTTTTTTGGGTTTTTTTGACATGTGGTCTCTCTATGTAGCCCTGCGGTCTGAGTATTGGGATTAAAGATGTGCTACCTCAACTAGCCAGTTCCTCCTGAATATGGCAGGTAGCTTTGGAGGGAAGGATTTCTAGTGGCCACCACACAGCAGGTAGACTTAACCTTTGTGGGTTCGAAAACTGTGTGCATAGCTACCCTGTGTGATTGGTGGAGTTGCTTAGCCTCTCTGTGCCTCAGTTTCTTCATTACCTCATGGTGCGCTGCAGCTTACCAGTTTGCTAAGGGGTGCTGTGTGCTCGCCATGTAAAGGGCACGTAAGAGTGTCTGACAGAGAAAGCCTCACTCTGTACCACACCAGGAGTGGAATGGACAGCTAATGTTTTCAAGACAGGGCAAGGTTGGCCAGGTCACAACCTAACGGGTGAACCTGCTAGCCAGGGTCTTTGTGAGCAAGCATGCATTGGGGCTTCTGAGACCCGGGAGAACATGGGTGTGCAGGGGGGCTGCTGTGGAGGCTGAGGAACCGATTCCCTGAAGGATGATGATGGGGAGGGATTCAACGAACTCTGCGGGGTCTCTAGAAAAGGACTCCAAGAGAGCCAGAGGCACAATGCCCCACCCGATTATGCAGGCTGGCCGGTCCCCGCCAGGCTGCAGAACAGACACACCTGGCGCTGTGCTGTGGCGACCAAGGATGGCAAATTCTGACTTGGTCCCGGCGATCTCTGCCCCCTGGTGGCCATATCTGGTATGGCACCCTCCCAGAGCCTGGGCGGTGGTTTGGTTAGTGGCTTGGGAGATCATCAAAGGGGTTTGTCTAGGGCACACTTGATGTCATCGGGAGGGCAGGCTCTCTCTAAGAGAGCTGAGAACTCGGAGATGGAGAAAGGCTTAGTCAGAAGACAGCAGAGGTCCACTCCAGCTGGCCAGGAAGGAAGCAGGCAGCCTCACTGACCTGCCTGGACCAGTGGCCAAGAAGTCTGTGCTGCAGACTCAGTTATCCGGTACCCTGAAGACATCTGGAGGAGCTGGCCCATCCTGACCCCAGACTCCTGTCGCTCTGACCCCATGACAGTTCTAGCAGAGTGGACGTGTCCCTGACACATAGATGGAGTTTGTTCTTGGAGTAGAGTTGACGTAGGGCCGTGTAGCCAGAGGTCTGCCTCAGAAGTAAAAGTGACCCAGGATCCCCAGTGTTCCCAGTGAGTGAAAAACCTTCTGGGGCCTCAAAAAAAAAGCCGTGTATATATGTATGTGAGGGAGCATGGGCACATGTGTGTCACAGCGTGAGTGTGAGGTCAGAGGACAGTTAGCCAGAGTTGAGTCTCTTCTTCCACCACAGGGGTTCTAGGGTTCTAGGTCCTAGGTTCTAGGTTGTCAGGCTCGGCAGCAAGTGCCTTGAGCTGTTTTACCAAGTCTGCTTGGGGATTCGGATAACATGAAGCCTGAGCTGGTCAGTGTGATGACCTGTTGAAGTGTTCGTCACAAAACGTTGAGCAGAAGATGGGAGAATTTTTCTTTTAGTGTGTGTGCTGTGTGCGCATGCATGTTTACATGTGTGGGTGCATGTGTGCGCACAGGTGAACCTAGCCATGTGTATAGGCCAGAGGTTGATGCTGGAAGTCTTTCTGGATGGCTCTCTGCTTGATTCTCTGAGGCAGGGTCTCCCCCTGGAATCTAAAAGTTGCCATTTGCCTAGGCTGGGATGTTTCTGCTCCCAAAGGCTAGGATGACAGGCAGCTACTGTACCCAGCTGTCACCTACAGGGTACCAGGGACTTGAACTTCCACTCTCACCCTTGTGCAGCAGGCATTTGACCAGCTGGGACCTCCCCCCTCACGCCCCCAGCCCGTCTTCTTTGCTGGGGCCGGATGGCAGAGCCCAGTCCCCAGGAAGCTGCTGTTTGTCCTGATCGCGGGTGTGTCTACCATCCGACAGAGGAGACGGTAGCACATCTCAAAAGACTGAAGTGTGAGGGTCCCTCCCTGTTCCCAGCATTACTGAGCTGTGACTCAGTCGCTAGGCACCTCTTGTTTAAAGTGTGGTGTTCAGGACTGCCTAGCGCACACAAGGCCCCAGTTACGTTCCCAGCACACACAGACTGATCCACTCCTGTAACCCCAGCGCTCAGGCAGTGGAGGCAGGAGGATCAGGGCTTCAACACCAGCCTCGGCCAGATAGAGACTTCAGGGTCAGCCTGGACTACACAAAACTCTGTCCAAAAAAAGAAAAAGAAACTGAGTATGTGGCCCACACCTTTAATCCCTGCATTGGGGAGGCAGAGGTAGATCTGTGAGTTTGAGGCCAGCCAGGGTAATATAGTGAGACTGTCGAAAAAAGAGTAAAGAAGGTATCTTAGCTGTTTTCCTGTTGTTGTGAAGAGACACCGTGACCATGGCAACTCTTATGAAGGAAGACATTTCATTAGGGCTTGCTTACAGTTCAGAGCTTTAGTCCATTGTCACCATGGTGGGAAGCATGGCAGTGTGCAGGCAGACATGGTGCTGGAGAAGGAGCTGAGAGTCCTACATCTGGATCCACAGGCATCAGGAAGAGATGGCCTGGCTTGGGCTTTTGAAACCTCAAAGCTCACTCTCAGTGACATACTTCCGCCAACAAGGCCACACCTCCTAATCCTTCTCAACTGGGGACCAAACATTCAAACATATGGGCCTATGGGGGCCATTCCCATTCAAACCACCACAGAAAGAAAGAAAAAAAAAAGAAAAGATAACTGGACTGCCTGAGGAAACCAGGTACCCACAGAAGTGGTGATTTCAGAGGAAATTTGGGGGGGAAAAGATTAAATAAATAAATAACAAAAAGAAAAAGTTTGGTGGCACAAAGCTGCAATTTCTATTCTTGGGAAGCTGAGAGCAAAGGATTGAAGGTTTGAGGCCTAGCTACGTAGCAAGACACCATCTCAAAGTCATCCCTAAATTTACAATCCAGGCTGGAGAAATGGCTAAGCATATACAGGTGTGTCCCACCAAACCTGATGACCTGTGTTCAATCCCCAGAACCCACATGGTGGAAGGAAGGAGAGAACCAACTCCTGCAGGCTGTCCTCTGAGTACCCGCCTTGTGTTGGTGTGAGTAAGAATGTCCCCCATAGCTCATATATTTGAATGCTTAGACATTGGGAGTGGCTCCACTTGAGAAGGATTAGGAGGTGTGGCCTTGTTGGAGTAGGTGGGGCCTTGTTATAGGAAGTGTGTCACTGCGGGTGGCCTTTGAAGTTTCAAAAGCCCAACCCAGGCCCAGTGTCTCTCTCTTCCTGCTTCCTGCTGATCCAGATATAGGACTCTCAACTCCTTCTCCAGCACCACATCTGCCTGCATGCTGCCATGCTCTCTGCCATGATGATAAAGGACTGAACCTCCTCTGAACTGTAAGTGAGCCCCAGTTAAACGTTTTCTTTGTAAGAGTTGCCTTGGTCATGGTGTCTCTTCACAGCAATAGAAACCCTAACTAAGACACCATGGAAACATAAATTACCCAATTGTACTTCAAGAAAAATAAGAGTGAGACCGTGTCTCTGTAAAACCAAGAATATCCTCCTTGTCCAACTTGCAAGCCTGTGGGAGGACTGGGGTGTGTCTTGCCCTGTGACCCACTGGCCTTGGGGCATTCCAGTTTTAGGTGTTGGGTCAGAAGAATTCCAGTAGGAGTAGAGGGTAGAGACATTGTAGAAGCCAGAGGTCAAGAAGGAGCAGAGCCAAACAGTGTCCTCTGGACATAACAGGACCCTGAACTCATGACCTGACAGCAGCTGTGGCTGCCTGCACAAGACCTGCATAAGAGCAAGACATCAGCGGGGGGGGGGGGGGGGGGGGGGGGGGGGGGGCTGCTCACAAGCCCTCAGCCCTAGTCGAGAGATGATTGGCAGTTGATGGCTTCTGGGGGAGGGAGAGTCAGTTTTCTTCAAAGGTGTTGACGTCTAGTAGGTCTACCGTGTTCCAGTGGATGGCTCCACACACGCCCGTGAGTGTACAGATGATACAAATTGGACTCAGTAGGTTATTTGGGGGAGGGAAAGGGGGCCATGGAGTTGTGAAGGACTGAGTGGAGGAACATCTGGAGGGATCAGAGGGAGAAGTGAGAGGTGAATATGATTAAAGTGCATGGCATAAAATTCTCAGAGAGCTAATTCCACGGTACACGTGCATGCATACACACAATTAAATAAAAATGTAAAAACGAAAAATCATGATATACAGATGACCATGCAACACCAGCCTTTGGCTCATCCTTGTAGTTCTAGCCCTGGGAGGCTAAGGTGAGATGATGATTATTACTTGGAGGCTAGCCTGTGCTACATAGTGAGACTCTATCTCCAAAACAAATCAAATGAACCATGCAACCCAAAAAGAGGTAACTGCTCCAGCTTCCCAGCATGCGCCTGCATCATGTGCGTGTTCTGACACATCAGGAGCACAGTATGGAGGGAATGTGGATGCTCTTTCAGGTTATCTCTGCCCCGACAGTGCGGAGCTGTGTGAAGACGCTGTCACTGTCTCTTCCGGAGAATTCCCAGAGGATGAATTGCCAGGTGGAAGCAGATGCTAGTTTTTGGAAAGGAAAGAGAGACACTTCTTTTCCTCTCTCCTTCCCTCTCTCCTTCCTCCTCCCCTCCCTCCCTCCTTCCCTCTCTCCCTCCTCCCTCCTCCCTCTGCCCTCCCTCCCTCTCTTTCTCCTTCCCTCCTTCTCCCTCCCTCCCTCTCTCCCTCCCCTTCTTCCCTCCCTCCTCCTCTCTAACTCCCCCTTCCTGACAGTCTGATGCAGTCCAGTCTGGCTTTATACTTGCTATGTAGCTGAGGATGACCTTGAATCTGACCCTCCTGCCTCTGCCTTGGCAGTGCTGGCATCACAGGTGTGTGTCACCACCCATAGCTGATCTACTTTTCACAAGCATTGCCAAACACAGAAACACAGTTCAGGACGTGGCATGTAGGAAGAGAGATTGCCTTGCATGGAATCCGGGTCCCATCCCTACCACAACACAGCTCCAGAGGTGGAGGCAGTAGGGTCAGAAGTTCAAGG